>NC_134781.1:14677006-14687006 GCF_046742065.1 Oratosquilla oratoria | reverse complement strand
AACACATAAACGCACACATACATATATACATATTCTTCATATTTATATATTGCGTATATTCATTCCTATATATGAATTATGTACACATAATATACTATATTTAAGATAAAAAAAAACAGGCCATGTATAGTCACCACCAAATGTATTTTCTGCACGTGACAATAATAAGTACGCAGATTTATTAATCTATTTATCTATTTATTCATTGTTGTTTGACTCTTCCTCGATTTTCCAAAGGTGTCTAATAATTAATAGACGATGTTCCTTAATTTGTTTACGCTCATTTCTTCTCCTACAACAAAACACGTTTCTAAATTCTCAGAATCGCATTTTATTATTATCTATAAACATAAACATCGTTAAGTTCAAGAGGAGGGAATGAAGTGTTCTTGGTAGCGACTACGGAATCTCACTTTACAAGTACGTGCAAACACGTCAAGTAAGGAAAGAAGGAGGAAAGGAAGGAGGGAAGGAGCATGGGAAGGAGGAAAGGATGGAGGGAAGCTGGAATGGAAGGAGAAGGAGGGAGGGAGGGAAGGAGGAAGAAAGGAAGAGGAAAAGAAGGAAGGAGGAAAAGAAGGAAGGAGGAAAAGAAGGAATGAGGAAAAGAAGGAAGAATGGAAGAGAGGAAGGAGGAGAAGAAGGAAGGAGGAGAAGAAGGAAGGAGGAAAGGAAGGAAGAAAGGAAGGAGGAAAGGAAGGAGGAAAGGAAGGAAGAAAGGAAGGAGGAAAGGAAGGAAGGAAGGAAGGAAGGAGGAAAGGAAGGAAGGAGGAAAGGAAGGAAGGAGGAAAGGAAGGAAGGAAGGAGGAAAGGAAGGAAGGAGGAAAGGAAGGAAGGAAGGAAAGGAAGGAAGGGCGCATGGACCCAAAGGTCTCTCGAAGGCTCCCGAAGGCCTCCAGGAGGACCCGGAGAGAGACCGGCAGGAGGGCGAAGGCCGGCCAGCGAGGGTAAGGTGATCGGGAGGCGGCGGCGGCTGAAACCGCGGATCCGAAAAACAAAGACATCGTTAGCAAGGGACACGAAAAGATGAGACACCCCCCCCCCAGTCGTGATGGAGGAGGAGGAAGAGGAGGAAGAGGAGGAAGAGGAGGAGGAAGAGGAAGAGGAGGAGGAAGAGGAAGAGGAGGAGGAGGAAGAGGAAGAGGAGAAGAAAAAAGAGAAGGAGGGGAAGAGGAAGAGAAAAGGAGGAGGAGGAGGAAGAGTAGGATAAAAGAAGAGGAGAAGAGGAGTAATAGAAAAAAAGAGGAGGAGAAGGAGGAGGAGGCGAAATATGAGGAGGAGAAAGAGGAGGAGGAGGAAGTAGAGGGGTGAGGGACAATGAAATGAGAGGGATATTGGGAGGGGGAAGAGAGGTAAGGAGAGGAGAGGATAGAGGTAAAAAGAGAGATAAGTATGAGAAGAGAGGAGAGGAGAGGAGAGGTGAGGGGTAATGAGGGGCAGGAATAAAACAGGAATAAAGGAGAGAAGGTGAGAAGACAAGCAAATAGGGGAAAATATGAAGAAAAAAGGGGAGGAAAATAGGAAAACAAATGAAGAGGAGTGAAGAATAATGGAAAAAAACGCAAATAAAAAAAGAGAAAATAAGTAATGCTAATAATGATAACAACAACAACAATAATAATAATAATAATAACAATGATAATAATAATAATAACAATAATAATAATAATAAAATAATAATAATAATAATAATAATAATAATGATAATAATAATAATAATAGCAGAGTTGGTAGATGAGAGGGGAGTGAGAAAATAAAAAACCAAACTCTCGACGAAACAGAATCTTCGTGAAAGAGAACTTGCTATGAGATTAGAAAAAAAAATAGTAGAGCGGGGGGGGGGTTTGGTTGGTTGGTTGGAGAGAGTCGGCAAGAGAAAAGGGGAGAAAAGAGGGGAACTGGCCAAGAGGGGAGCCCCTGGTGAGTGAATAGGAGGTTTAGTATAACGGAGCTCCCCCGGGAAGGACACGGGAAGAGGGGAGGAAGGAGAGGAAGGAGAGGAAGGAGAGGAAGGAGGGGAGCGGGAGAATGGGAAGGGGAGGGGAAGAGGGAAATGAGGGAGGGAAGGAAGGGGGAGGGGAGGTGAAGGGGAAGGGAGGAAGAGAGAAAGTGGAGGGGTAAACAAGATTATCTATTCATTCATCTGCGGGGACAGGTACGAGAACAGGTAGTGAACTGCCGAAGACGTGGCCGAAGTAAAACAGGGAGGTCTTCCGCAAGAGGAGGCCCTCGAGAGAAGGACTCCTCTGCAGAGGCCGCGGACGAGGAGGCAGTCAAGAGGCACCAGACGATAGCGGAGGACCAAACTTGGAGGGCGAGTGGAGTAAAGAGGCGAAGCGGAGTGGAGGGGGATGGAGACCACTGGAAGAGGAAGAGGTGATGGTGGTGGTGGTGGTGGTGGTGGTGGTGGTGATGGTGGTGGTGGTGATGGTGGTGGTGGTGATGGTGGAAGTGACAGTGGTGGCAGTGGTAATGGTGATGGTAGTAATGACGTAGGTGTTGGTGGCTTTAGTGTTCGTGGTGGTTGTGGTGGTAGTTCCGTTTGCTTTGTTGGTGGTGGTACCGATAAAAGATGAAGGGCACAGAGACGAGTAGAAAAGGACTGAGAAAACAAGAAAAGAGAGGGCGAAGGAGGAGAGAGTTGTGGTAAAGGAGGAGGATCCTGAAGGCGTAGGAGGGTGGAGGACAAAAATTAAGAAACTCAAATCTCAAGAGTGGAAAAGAATAACGTTGGTCCTCATAAGACAACACATGTGTCCACCACCTCATCCTCCCTCCCTTCCCCTCCCTTCTCGTCAGTGAGGACCCTCCCTTCCTCCGCTGCCGCGGCGAGGGTCGCAGGAACGAGGTCAAAAAGAGGTCAAACGAGGTCAAGTTCGAAGAAAAATCAAAACTTCGAGGCGGAAGACTCTCAAGACCCAGAAAGAAAATGGGAAGTGTTTGTGCGAGTGTACGTGCGCGCGCGTGTGTGTATGTTTGTATATGTCTGTGTGTGTGTGCATTTGTTTGTGTATGTTTACCTGTGTGTGTGTGTGTGTGTGTGTGTGTGTGTGTGTGTGTGTGTGTGTGTGTGTGTGTGTGTGTGTGTGTGTGTTTATTCGTCTGGGCCTGTCCATAAGTATATAAAAAATTCGTAAAATAAAATATAAAATTTGAAGTGAAGGAGACTTATGTTCACTACTGAAGGAGGCAACAGCACCAGAATGTCTAAGGCAGACTCTCCCTTCCTTCCTCCCTCCCTCCTCCCTCCTTTCCCTAGGGAGGGCTTAGCCGTGTGAAGGAAGAACTGCTTAGGAAGAAAGACGGAAGAGGGAATAGTGATGAGAGGAGGAGGAGGAGGAGGAGGAGGAGGAGGAGGAGGTGGCAACATTTCGCCTGGCAACATGTTCAGACCTTGGGATTAGGCAAACATAACCCAACCTAGAAAACTAATTAATATAGTAAACACGTGGTTCTAAACCAATTTTCCTATGTATCAGCTGACCAAGGGGTCATGTAAAATGAAGCCGGGGTTAGGGAGAGGGAGAGAGAGAGAGAGAGAGAGAGAGAGAGAGAGAGAGAGAGAGAGAGAGAGAGAGAGAGAGAGAGAGAGAGAGAGAGAGAGAGAGAGAGAGAGAAGGGAGGGAGAGAGTGTGTTACAAGAAGTTGCAAGGAATCTCAATACCTCGAAAGATTTTACAACCCATAGTACCGAGGAGGTACCGTTACAAGCTTACCGGGGATTCACACTAGTACTTACTAATATCTGTAGCACCTTGTCTAAGCGGCTTTTGAACTGATCAACTGAGGAACTGTTTACCACGTCCTTTGGCAATCTGTTCCAAGTGTTGCAGATTTTATAGGTAAAACAGTCACAAACCTTGTCACAAGAGTAACGAGGGCGATTGAGCTTCCACCCATGGTTGCGAGTGGCATTCCCGTTCAAGCAGAGGAGATGTCGATAATCAATGTTATCAAGTTCTTGAAGTATTATGAAAACCTTTATTAACTGTCCTCGCAATCTCCTGGTTTCTGGAGAAAAGATCCCCAAAGCCTTGAGACGCCTCTGGTAGCCCATGTGTCTAATGGCGGAAATAAGTTTCGTTGCTCGTGCCTGAACTCGTTCTAGCGTCTGCACGTCCATCCTCAAGTTCGGTGACCAGAACTGGAAGGCGTATTCCAGATGGGGACAAACTAGAGAATTGTAAAGCGCCAAGACTTTTTCTTGGTTCAGGTAACGAAATTGTCTTCTTATGTAAAACTTAAAACTTTTGTGTTTTCTTTTCTACTTCAATACATTGTTTTGAGGACTTCAGGTCGCTGCTAATCAAGACACCCAAATCTTTTTCCAGTTCTGTATTTGCTATGTCATGACCCAGAAGAGAATAGTCTGCCCTCTGGTTTTCGTGCCCGTTATGCATATGTTGCATTAATCCAGATTAAATGGCATCAGCCACTTCTCAGACCCCTCTCACACTTTCTCTAAGTCTGACCTAATAATTTCTACACTTTCAGGCCCTGCGACATTTACAACTCTCTCTCTCTCTCTCTCTATATATATATATATATATATATATATATATACATATATATATATATATAGAGAGAGAGAGAGAGAGAGAGAGAGAGAGAAAAAGAGAGAGAGGGGGGGAGAGGGAGGAAGAGGGAGATAAAGAGAAAGAAAAAATGAGAAAATAAAAAGGTAAAGAATAAGGAGAAAGAAAAAGAGAATTAGAAGGAAAGACAGAGAGAGGGAAGGGAAAAAGAGGCAAAGAGAAAGAAAGGGAGAAAGAGAGTAAGAGGTCATGAGAAAGAGGAAGAGAGAGAGCCACCAACCGCTGCCAGTCCAGTACCTTGATGGGCACCACGCGGGTGCCACGGAGAATGAGACAGAAACATGAGATTAAGCCAGTACGCCGCATACCTCCGCGGCCAGGCGCGCTCGCGTAAACAGACATGTGACGGACGCAAGAGGTCCGGCTTGCGGCCGCAGCAGCACGCCACGGAACATCCGTACGACCTAATTCGGGTCTGACGGGCAAGAAGGATGGACGATGTTCCGTCCTAGGTTAGCACCGTGAGTGGTGGTGGTGGTGGTGGTGGTGGTGGTGGTGGTGGTGGTGGTGAAGAAGAAGAAGAGGAATATAAAGAAGAAGAAGAAGAGGAATATAAAGAAGAAGAAGAAGAAGAGGAATATAAAGAAGAAGAAGAAGAGGAATATAAAGAAGAAGAAGAGGAATATAAAGAAGAAGAAGAGGAATATAAAGAAGAAGAAGAAGAAGAGGAATATAAAGAAGAAGAAGAAGAGGAATATAAAGAAGAAGAAGAAGAAGAGGAATATAAAGAAGAAGAAGAAGAAGAAGAAGAAGAAGAAGAAGACAAGAACCTCGACGACGACGCCTCTCCTCTGCCGCAGTACTACTTCCCTTGGGAACCACAGCAGCAGCAGCAGCAGCAGCATTCTCAGAACCTTCGGGTAGTACCGTCTTGCTTCTTAGGCTTCTTGAATAACGTTCCAACATCTCCTGAAGGTGAAGAAGGGGATGGAAAAGAGGATGAAGAGGAAGAGGAAGAAAGAAGGGGAAAGAGGAAGAAGGGGAAAGAGGAAGGAGAATAAAATAGGGAAGAAGAGGAATAGGAGGAAGAGGACGGGGGAGAAGGAAAGGAGGGGTAAGAGAAGGAATAGGAGAAAGAAGAGGAAGAGGAAGGGGAAGAGGAGGAAGAGAAGGATGAGAAGGAGGAATAAAAGGATGAGAAGACGAAGAAGGAGGAGGAGGAGGAAGAGGAGCAGGAGGGAAAGGAAGAGGAGTAGGAGGTTGCTGCGTGGGCGTCGGAGGAGAAATCTGTCCAGAACCCGAAGGAAGACTGTGGAAGAAGTCTAAGACACTTTCTTGAAGAATATTAACCCCCACCCCCTACCCCACCCGCCCTCAACAAGATTTTCTTTCCAAGGAATACCACCGCTGGACCTCAGTTATTCATTTGCCTTCTCCTCCCTCCTCCTCCTCCTCCTCCTCGTTCTTCGTCTTCTTGTCCTCCTCTTCCTCCTTCTCATCCTCTTCTTCCTCCTCCTCCTGCTCCTCCTTCCTCCTCCTCCTCCTCCTCGCGCTTCTCCTTGCTGGGTCCTCACTTATTTCGCTTTCATTATTGTTATTCTAATATCATTATTAACATTATAGTTATAGTTATTATCAATTAGTGTTATTATCGTTATCATCGTTATCGTCATCGTTTTTATCATCGTTATCGTCATCATCATTACCATCATCATCATCACCATCATTATAGTTTTTGTTATTATTAATTAATGTTATTATCGTTATCATGGTTATCATAATTTTCATCGTTTTTATCATCGTTATCATCATCATCATCATTGTCATCATTATTATCACTGCCATCATCATCATCATCATCATTATCACCATTATCATTGTCATTATTATCATTATTATCACTGCCACCATCATCATTATAGTTATTATTCTTTCCTCTTCCTTCTCTTGTTCCTCTCTTGTTCCTCTTCTTACTCCTCTTCTCTGTCACTCTCAGCGCTTCGCATTACGACTGAAACTTCGACAACTCGACAACCACGTATTTACAGAACCTCTTGACTCCAACTACATCTCCTCTTTTCCTAAGCCCCCTCATTCCCTTTTTCATCTTTCCTCCTTTCGATTCTCTCTCTCTTGCTTCCCCTTCCTCCTTCCGTCCTCCACGTCTAACTAGGTCCTACACGATTCAAATAATCACCTTTTTCTGAAAACTTGTCTTATATCCCAGTTTCATTTAATCTGCGAAGAGCTTTTTCTCTTGTTTATTTCTTCGCTTAGAAACTGCATTTTGTATTCGCCATGTCGAAATAGCCAATCAGTACCACCATTGTCTAAAGTTCCTCTAATGTATGAAGTTGGTGTGTGTGTGTGTGTGTGTGTGTGTGTGTGTGTGTGTGTGTGTGTGTGTGTGTGTGTGTGTGTGTGTGTGTGTGTGTGTGTGTGAGATTCACCATGGTCTTGGATCACGTGTTGGACTTGTGATCGACATCTATTTCCCTCCCGGAAGAGAGCTCAGAGCTCATATAACCGATCTATGGGTAATGCTGTGAACTTGCACGCACACGCACACACCCTACTCCCCGCCCACGAGAGTTCAAGTAACGATCCGCAGCGCAGCGATACTGAAATTATTTCAGCCCTGGGCGGGATTTGAACACGGATCGCCGTCGTGGCAGCCGAAAACTCTACCACTGCTCCACGAGTCGTGTGTGTGTGTGTGTGTGTGTGTGTGTGTGTGTGTGTGTGTGTGTGTGTGTGTCCTTTATTTTTTTCATGAGCCGAAGCAGCTCACTACCGAATACAATCATTTATCATGAAAATAAATAAAGAAATATTGTACTGAGAAACCTCTCTGGCCAAGATAAAGACCTTCCTTGATTACGAATTTTTATCAGTACACGCTTATCCATACTCCCATTCAATGATATATTTTCCTTTATCATTTCAAACGGCACAATATCATAAGCACCACGTGCACCCTCCCAACACCTATTACCAATATCACCCTACACACCATACCTCACCACCACCACCAGTTCCACTCTTGACAACCTCTTGTCAACATGAACACATAACTACCACCGCCTCTTACCACCATCACCACCTCTTACCACCAGCACCATCTCTTACCTCTAGCACCACCTCTTACCACCACCAGCATCTCTTACCACCAGCACCACCTCTTACCTCTAGCACCATCTCTTACCACCAGCAGCATCTCTTACCACCATCACCACCTCTTACCACCAGCACCATCTCTTACCTCTAGCACCACCTCTTACCACCACCAGCACCATCTCTTACCTCCAGCATCATCTCTTACCTCTAGCACCATCTCTTACCACCAGCACCATCTCTTACCACCAGCACCATCTCTTACCTCTAGCACCTCTTAGCACCAGCACCATCTCTTACCTCTAGCATCACCTCTTACCACCATCACCACCTCTTACCACCAGCACCATCTCTTACCACCAGCACCATCTCTTACCACCAGCACCATCTCTTACCTCTAGCACCTCTTACCACCAGCACCATCTCTTACCACCAGCACCATCTACCACCAGCAATATCTCTTACTACCCGCACTATTTCTTACCACCGGCACTATCTCTTACCACCAGCACCACCTCTTACCACCGGCACCACCTCTTACCACCACCACCACTAACACCAAAACCGCTACAAAACACATCCCATCTTCCTGCCACACCACTGGAATCTTTTCTAACCCGCCAGCTGGTCCCAACGTAACCCAATAATTCTCTGGGTTCTCGAGCAAAGCTTCTGCCAAAGAATTATGATCTGCGGCGTCCCGCAGGAACTTCGCTTCGGCCCCGGGCGGCCACCGCGACGGTTCTTCCATCACTGATGCCGTGCCCTACTTCAGCTGTAAATTCCGTCTCGGTGGAGTTTTGGATATTGTTTATTGGTGGTGGTTTCGGATGAATGATGCAAAAGTATTTTCCTCCTATATTTCCACCTTCATCACCACCACATCACCATCACCTACTCCACCTTTTCCTATCCAAATAGCTTCTTAATCTCCCCAACTCTTTACTTCTTTGACGTTTAAATGAGGAAGTGTTCTTCCTCTTAACTGTTTATATGCGGGTTCTGTTAGTTTCTCTGACATCACAGTCCATATAAGCAAGGTCAACTTGCTTGAAAAGTTAGACTATATAGGTTACGTTGACCAATTCTCCTTTACCACATTAGTGGCATCCTTCTCTTCCTCTTGCCCGAGATAGGGCATCAACTCAGCCTTTTTTGCCTTTCCTCGTACCAAACGGTCTCCTTGTTCCTCCTCCTCGTCATCTTATCCTCCTCCATTCTTTCCTTTTCCTCCTCTTGCCTGAGATAACACATCACCTCCGCCTCTTACTTCCTCTTGCC
Source organism: Oratosquilla oratoria (assembly GCF_046742065.1). NCBI lineage: Eukaryota > Metazoa > Arthropoda > Malacostraca > Stomatopoda > Squillidae > Oratosquilla > Oratosquilla oratoria. The sequence continues at coordinate 14,678,076 of NC_134781.1, read as the reverse complement.
AAATGGCCTCCTTGTTTCTCCTCCACCCCTTCCGCCTCTGCCTTCTCCTCATCGGCGTCCTCCTATTCCACTTCTCCCCACACCTCATTCTCGTCCTCCACCTCTTCCGCCTCCGCTAATTCCTCCTACTTCTCTTCCTCCTCCATGTGTTCCACTTCTGCCTACTCCTTGTCCTCCTCCTCCTCCATTGCCTACACCTCCTCGCCCTACTCCTCCTACACCTCGTTCTCCTCCTCCTCCTCTTCCTCTTTCTCCACGTGTTCCTCCTCTGTCTACTCCTTGTCCTCCTTCTCCTCTGCCTACCCCTTCTCATCTTCCTCCTACGCATCGTCTTCCTCCTCCTCCTCCTACGCCTCGTCCTCCTCCTCCTCCTACGCCTCGTCCTCCTCCTCCTCCTCCTCCTACGCCTCGTCCTCCTCCTCCTCCTCCTCCTACGCCTCGTCCTCCTCCTCCTCCTCCTTCCCATCTCGCCTTCCTTCCTTTGTTTATCCTATTGTCCTTCACCCCTCCTCTTCTTCCCATCCCGCTCCGCCCCTCTTTGTTTATCCTTGCGCGATTACACTCGGCAGCGCATCTGGCGAACAAGAACCCAACTGCTTCCTCTCCCGTTTATTTTTGTTCCGTTCCTCTTCCTTTATTCTTCGGGTCTTCCTATCCCTCCAATTCCATCCACGCACTCCCTATCCCCCTTCTCAATGCCACCCTACTCCCTAAGGGGGGGGGAGGAACCTTCAGTGAAGTGCACCCTCCCTCTCCCCTTCTTCCCTTTCTCTCCCCTTTATTTGCTCTTTTTCTTGTCTGGATTTTTTTCTCGTCCATCTATTTCTCTTCTCCGAAGAACTCCCATTTCCGCCTTTTCTTCGTTATCCCTCTCATTCTTCTTCTGTGGTTCTCAGTGACTTTTATATTTAATTCAACTTTTTGTGTTACTGGTTGGATTCCCTTCTTCTTGGCAGTATTTCATTGCCCTCTTTGTTTTTTTCTTTCCTTCTCCTTCGTCTTATTCATCTTTTATCGCTTCCTCCACTCCCTTTATTCTTCCAAGTCGTTCGTTTCCTCTATTCTTTTTT
>NC_134781.1:14657006-14674506 GCF_046742065.1 Oratosquilla oratoria | reverse complement strand
GTGCGCCTCCGGCTCCTCCTCTTCTTGTTATCTCTTGACAGCGAGCTCTATGTTTCCTCCACAAGTTCCTCTTTGACTCGACTTCGAAGGCTCATTCTTCGACGTCATCGTCGTCACCGCCTTCCATCGGGGAAGTCTTTTATAACCTCTCGCCCGCTCCTGAAGCCCTCTGTGCCTGATTTGCCTCTTTTTCCTTTGTGTGTATTTCCCTGTTAACCCTCCTTCTTCTTCTCCTTTTCATCCGTCTTCTCCTCTTCATCCGTCTTCTCCTCCTCCTCCTTCTTTTCCTCCTTCCTCCTCTTCCCTCCTCCTTCTCCTCTTCCTCCTCTTTCTTTTCCTCTTCCTCCTCCTCCTTATTTTCCTCCTTCCTCCTCTTCCCTCCTCCTTTTTCCTCTTCCTCCTTCTTTTCCTTCTTCCTACTCTTCCCTCCTCCTTCTTCTCTTTCCTCTTCCTCCTTCTTTTCCTCCTACCACCTCTTCCCTCCTCCTTCTTCTCCTTCCTCCTCATCCTTGTTTTCCACCTACCATCTCTTCCCTCCTCCTTCTTTTCCTCCTTCCACCTCTTCCCCTCCTCCTTCTCTTTCCTTCTCCTCCTTCTTTTCCTCCTTCTTCTAATTCCTCCTCCTCCTTGTTTTCCTCCTACCACCTCTTCCCTCCTCTTTCTTTTCCTCCTTCCTCCTCCTCCTTTTCCTCCCCTCATCTATTGGTGTAGTCTCCCAAGACTCTCCCTTGTTTCCATTAAGATTACCTCAGGTCCTTTTAATCCCCCTACTATTTCTTTTGCTCTCTTCCATTTCTTTACTACTTCATTTCTATTTCTTTTCTTCGCATCTTCTTTTTGTTTTGTTTCTTCTTCTTCTTCTTCTTCTTCTTCTTCTTCTTTTGTTACCCTCGTCCCCCTCTTCATCTCGTTACCATCAGCTTTCGTTTACAACTTAGTTTTTGGTTCTTTCCTTCCATCGCCATCCAGGCATTTCTTCTTGACTATCTCCCCGAAACACATCTTATATTTCATGCTCATTATCGCGCCCGATACTATTACTCCTCTGAAAGTCTCCCATTTCGTATTAATATTTATATATGTGGCCCTTCATCTCTCTGTGGTTGTTACCAATATCGACATTTTCTTTTCCTCTTTTCTTCTTTTCTTTTCGTTTGATTTTTTCCCTTTCTTTGTTCTCTTTCCTCTTCAGTTTCCAGATCGATCTTCTCTTCTTCCATGCAATTTTCGTTTTCCCTATTCCTCCTGTTTTTGTATTCCTACTTTTCTTCTTTTATTTTCATTTTCGAATATATTTTCTCTTCCTCCACTCAATGGTTGGTTTTTCGATTCCTCCTCTTTGTTTTATTCAAAATTTTCAAACCCCCCATTTTTTCAATTTCCTATTTTTTTTCATCTTCCTCCTTCCTTGCCAGACGCCAGACCTACCGTCCCATCTTCCTTTCCTCCTTACATACCTTCATCTCCTTCCTACCAAGATTCCCCTCCCTTTCCTCCTGCTCTCCCAGTCCTCCCTCGATCCACTTCGCCTCTTTTCCTGCCTCCCTCCTCCTTTACCCATTCCCCCCCTACCCCTCCATTTTTCCCCATTTACCACTCAACCCCACCCTCCATCTTTCCTCCTCAACCTCCTCCTCTTCGATGCCATCTTCCTTCAATCCTACTCCTCCTCTCTCTCTCATACATTCCCTAATCCTCCGTTTCCACTTCCTCCTCCTCTTCGATACCATCTTCCTTCAATCCTACTCCTCCTCTCTCATACATTCCCTAATCCTCCGCTTCCACTTCCTCCTCCTCCTCTTCCCTCTTTGGCCCCCTCCCCAACTCTTAGCATCACTCATATTCTCCCTTCCTCCCTCCCCTCCCTCTCGCATTTCCCTCCCTGCAGACCAATTATTTCGCAATCTTCCATCTTCCTCCTTGGAGGAGTGCCCCTTTACCCAACTCCCTCTCTTCCCACTCCCAACACGTTCCCTCCTTCCCTACCTCCTCCTCCTGTTGCTCTTCCTCCTCCTAACCCCCCACAAACCTCTACTAATCCATAACCCCTCATTCCAGACCCACCTTCCTCTCTTCCTCCTTCCTTCATGGAAAACCAGACCTTCATTTTCACCCGTCCCTCCTCCTTCCTCCTCCTCTTCTTCTTCCTCCTCATTCTCCTCCTCTTCTTCTTCTTCCACCCTGCAGCCTCCCGTTTTCAATCTTCCTCCTCCCTTCACAAACCAACCCTCCACTCCCCCTTCACTCCTCCTCCCCCCTCTACTCCCACCCTTCCTCCCCCTCTCCTCCTCCCCCTCCTTCCCCATTTTCCGCCTTCCTCTCTTCCATCTGGCGAAGAGTCGGTCCTCTTCTCCGAGTCTTCTTCGATCGCCGTTCCAGCCACGTCTCTTCCTCCTCCCCCTAGCTCACTCCTCTCTTTATCTTCTGTTCCCTGTCTTCCTCTCTTCTCTCTTCCCCTCCTCTTCTCTTCTCTCCTCCTCTTTTCTCTTCTCCTCCTCTTTCCTACTCTTCTCTATTCCCTCTCTTCTCTTCTCTCTTTCCCTCCTTATCCCTTCTCTCCTCCTCTTTTCTCTTCCACTTCTCTTTCTCATCTTCTCTTTTCCCCTAATTTTCCCTTCTCTCCTCTTTTCTCTTTCCCTCCTCTTTTCTTCTCCTCTTCTCTCTTCCCCCTCATCTCTTCTCTCTTTCCTTCCTTTATTCCTCCCTTATGTCTTAATTCCTTCGTTCTTTGACATTAACATGTGTCATCCCAATTCCTTCTACTGTATCTCTTGTTCTTGTTCTCTGTTCTTCCTTTTCTTTCTTGTTTTATTCCTTTATGTTTATCTTTGCCTTCTGCTATTTCTTAGCCTTAGTTTGCTTATCTTTATTATTATTATTATTATTATTATTATTATTATTTTTTTTTTTACTTTATTTCTATTCCATCTTAATTTAATTTACTTTCTTTTATTTCGACTGGTTCTTAGGGTTCTCTTGTATTTTCTATTTTCCTCTACTCTTTCTTCTTCTTCTTCTTCTCCTCCTTCCATCCGTATCCTTCTTTACCACCTCAAATTATCTCTTATTTTCTTTCAGTGTCCCTCAAGGCCATTTTCTCCTCTTTTCTTCATCGTCTGCGATTTTTTGATCTCTAACTTCTTTTCTTTTCTCTCCTTTCTTTGCACTATAATCACTATTTCATCTCCACTTTCTTCGTAACGACTCATTCCGTTCTCCCCGTTCACCACCATCATCTCCATCACCAACATTATCTCCACTATCATCACCACGACCACCATAACCACCACCAACAACCTTCACCATCCTTATCGCCATTATACCACTACAACCACCATCACACCACCGACCTCCCTACCACCATCACCCTTCAACCATCACCATCACCACCATCATCACCACCGACCTCCCTACCACCATCAACTTCCAACCATCACCATCACCACCATCACACCACCATCATCACCACCGACCTCCCTACCACCATCAACTTTTAACCATCACCATCACCACCATCATCACCACCGACCTCCCTAGCACCATCAACTTCCAACCATCACCATCACCACCATCACACCACCGACCTCCCTACCACCATCAACTTTCAACCATCACCATCACCACCATCATCACCACCTCCATCACTCATGTCACATTCACCAACATCAGTACCTCCAACATGAGCATTTCCACATCCCCCACCCCTCCCCTCCCTCCTCCTCTCCCCTCCATCCCTCATCCTCGACCACCACACAACTCTGGTAATCCTCCAGGTGCACAACTCCCACTTCGGGTTCTCCTCGACTCAAAGGCATACGCGTAAGTGGTTAATCTCGAGGAGGAGACGCAGACTAATCTGGGGGCGACTGAATAGTCTGGACAAGTTCTCCTCCTCCTCCTCTTCTTCCTCTCCCTCCTCCTCCTCCTCCTCCTCCTCCTCCTCTTCTTCCTCTCCCTCCTCCTCCTCCTCCTCTTCTTCCTCTCCCTCCTCCTCCTCCTCTTCTTTCTCTCCCTCCTCCTCCTCTCCCTATTCCTCCACCTCGAAGCTGCACTTCTCAGGTGAGGAGGACTTCGTTTCAGAAACTACTACTTCTCATCTCCCTCTCTCTCTCTCTCTCCAGTACATAACATAGTAATGAGAGCATCCACATGCATGTACACACACACACACACACACACACACACACACACACACACACACACACACACACACGTACGCTTTGTAAACAGCGACGTGTGGGTCCCTTTTATATAACTATTTCGAGCAGATTCGGGCATGTTGCTCCAAGTTCAGGCATATCTAAATCGACAAAACTCTCAGTAAGTCCAGGTCTCTGTATATATTCCTATGTGACACACACGAACACACACAAACGCAAACTTGTGTACATGCGTGTGTGCGTGTGTGTGTGTGTGTGTGTGTGTGTGTGTGTGTGTGTGTGTGTGTGTGTGTGTGTGTGTGTGTGTGATTCACCATGGTCTTTGGATCATGTGTTAGACTTGTGATCGACAGCTATTTCCCTCCCGGAAGAGAGCTCAGAGCTCGTATATGACCGATCTATGAGTAATGCTGTGACCTTACACGCACACACACACCCAACTCCCCGCCCACGAGCGTTGGAGTAACAACCCGTACCGCAGCGATACTGAAATTATTTCAGCCCTGGGTGGGATTCGAACCCTGGCCTCCGTAATGGCAGCCGGGAACTCTACCAACTACGCCACGAGCAGTGTGCGTGTGTGTGTGTGTGTGTGTGTGTGTGTGTGTGTGTGTGTGTGTGTGTGTGTGTGTGTGCGTTCTTGATACCAATACCACTGCAGCCACTCGATTTTTACGCCCCCGAGGGTTCTGTGATAAGACAAACTCCACAAACTTCGTCCTCGAGTTTAGTCCATGTTCGCCCTCGAGCCGAGGCTGAACATCATCGTTATCTCGAAGTTTGGGTCCGAACTCCGCCTAGGTTCGAATCCTGTACGCGTCCGAGTTTAGAAACTGGGTCACGGGGGGAGGATCTCCTCATGACCTCGTATAACAGAGGGACCAATGATGGGTGCCTGTTTGTATGTGGTGGTCAAACAAGGTCATCATATTAAGACAACAGTGCAGGACTCGCAGTAATGGATTTAAATTGGCCAAATTTAGATTTGATTTGATTTATGATATTTTTTTTGCCTCGAAGGCAAGGCCAAATTTAGATTTAAGAAGAAAATAGGCAAGAATTGGTTTAGTGATAGCGTGGTCAGCGAATGGAATAGACTTAGTAACCATGTAGTGAGCGCTGAAACAATCGTATGTTTTAAGAAACGGCTAGACAACTTTATGGGTGGGGATAGCATGTGGTAATGGACATGGAACTGCCTAGTGTAGACCTCATGGTCTCTTGCAGTCTCCTTCATACTTATGTTCTCATCACCATCTTGAAGTGCAGCCTTGTGGGGCTGACACTTGATCATCGGACTGTGCCCAGGATCTATATATATATTTTTTTTCAAATAACAACCGGCGACAGCTCTTCTTTCACCCGGTGACAAAGAAGTAATATCACATATAACACAAATAGCAAAACGAAGTCCTTCCGAGGGAGATCTGTGGCAGCGTTTTTTAACATTTTCCGACCTTTGCAACCCTTGTAGTGACGCGTGCAGTCTACGACCCCTTAATTTTGGCAAACATCGTGTTTACTACAAAGATAAATTAAAGTGAGGTGCAGTAATCCTTGATTATTTATTTTATTCATTCTCCAAAACAAAAACATTAAGGATCCCAGTCCTATTGGCAAAACATACATACATACATATACCAAAGGTTTTTTCACCCTACACGGGGGGTAGCCAAAAAAGAAAAAGGCATAGAAACCACTCCCACCCATTCCATTTCCTATATATTCCACTCCCCTCCACCCTCCTCCCTCCCTCCCATCTTGGCACCTCCTGGATGACGGGTCATCCCTGCATCCTGTCCACTGCCCTGGGTCAGAAGAACATTCTCAGTGACTTGTAAGCCTTTGCATAAAAAAAATAAATAAATAAATAAAGAACATGGACAAGCTCGATCAAACATACACCGCAGGATATTCAAACATGAATTTCCCTGCACCCCAAGGTAGGGACTAGCACCCCTGGGGAGGGGGCTAGCTCCCCCGGGGAGGGGGGGGCTAGCACACCAGATTAAGAAACACTGATCTACGGGAAACCCCAAGGACATTTGCCGGCTATCATGGGGCCACGGGTTTTCAACTTAGTTAACCTTGAGTCGACAACTAATCGTGTGATAGACTTTCTGTACATACACGAAACTGTTTCGTTATACAAGTGATCGGAGTACTCTCCGCTAACGCCCTATGGCCGCCTGCCACCCCAAACCTCAATTTCCCACTAGAAAACTAACGTTATATCTAGTGACGCAATCTAACCTAACGTTATATCCAGTAAAGCAATCTGATCCAAATAAAAAAAGTCATAGAATATTTTGGTATTTCACTGTTTGGTGTATTTCCAATAAGGTCATTTTATCAACGGGAAAACGACACACTGATATCACAGTACGGGATAGCTTTTGCCAGATCCCATTTCCAGTAACCATCGTATCCAAAAAGGAGTCCTTAAAAAAAAAAAAAAAAAAAAAATATATATATATAATGACATATATATATATATATATATATATATATATATATATATATATATATATATAGACATCTTTCCTATTGGCCTGGCTGCCGACAAGCTACGTGTATTTTATTCACATCGAAGGAATTGAAAGGCTAAACCTTTATACCTCCTTGGATAACGTACACTGTTATTTTTTTAATTTGAAAGTATGTAATATCTGAAGGTCACTGAATAATCTTCATTATTCCAAAAAGTCTTTCATTCTGAAGGAAGGAATATTTTGCGCACACACACACACACACACACACACACACACACACACACACACACACACACACATATATATATATATATATATATATATATATATGTGTGTGTGTGTGTGTGTGTGTGTGTGTGCGTGTGTGTGTGTGCGTGTGTGCGTATGTGTGTGTGTGTGTGTGCGCCCGCGCGCGAGCGTGTATATATCGTTCTCAATGGTACTATTGAAGTATAATTTTTAAGGATTTTATATCTATAAGGCCTTGAACAAAGAGGAGGAGGAAGAGGAAGAAGAGGAAGAAGAAAACGAAGAAGAAGAAGAAGAAGAAGAAAAAAAAGAATAAGAAGAATAAGATGAAGAAGAAGAAGAAGAAAAAGAATAAGAAGAATAAGATGAAGAAGAAGAAGAAGAAGAAGAAGAAGAAAGAGAAGAAGAATGATAAAAAGAAGTAATAGATCGTTCCCTAGCGAGTGACGTCAACTCTGTTTTCATCTTTATGGTTTCCGGTTGGGTCAGGCCAAGTGAATCTGCCAGGGCCGTTCCTGGTAGTCCTCCGCAGAACCGACTGCAAGAGCCGATATAGCTGAGCTTTCCCGAGGTAATCCCTCTGTCAGTAGAACAAAGGCTTACAAGTCACTGAGAATGAAATAAAATAAATAAATAAATAAATAACCAAATAGATAAATAAACAAGCAAACGAATAAACATACAATCATGACATAATTAAATAAAATAGAATCGGCCATATTTTGGCTGAACCTCACGCAACTCCCACCACAACACACGCACGCACACACACACACACACACACACACACACACACACACACACACACACACGACTCGATGGTGCGGTTGGTAGAGTTCCCGGCTGCCACTGCGGTTCGAATCCCGCCCAGGGCTAAAATAATTTCAGTATCACTGCGCTGCGAGTCGTTACTCCAACTCTCGTGGGCGGGGAGTTGTGTGTGTGTGTGTGTGCGTGTAAGGTCACAGCATTACCCATATATCGGTCATATAAGAGCTCTGAGCTCTTTTCCGGGAGGGAAATTGCAAGAGCGTTGTAGAACGAATAGAACAGAGCATTCTATTGTGTAGTTACAATACCACATCATTCAACATGTGGTCTCTGGCCGAAGCATTTTCTAGTAATATGTCTCGTTTTGTAGTGTTGATAAAAAAAAAATCAGAGCATTATAGAGCTCGATTGAACTTTGGCCTATTATTGACAATATATTGGATGCAATGCGGGTGCTCACACTCAGATAAGCGAAATGGGCACTTTCCCAACAAATACACGAATGTACGTAAAATACATAAGTATGAAAGCAAAAATGCAAGAATTTGAACCAACGTGTATACGTGTGTATGCTCGGAAATATACATAAAAGCACAAATACACATAAACACACACAAACACACACACACATATATATATATATATATATATATATATATATATATATATATATATATATATATTATATTATATATATATATTTGGGAGAGGTGGAGGGGGTGGTGGAAGTGAGTGAGATGGGTGGGAATAGGTACGTGCCTCTGACTTGGCTACTTCCATTAGAGGAGGAAGAGCATGCAGTAGAATAGGATGAGTGCGCGCGCGTGTGTGTTTGTGTGTGTGTGTGTGTGTGTGTGTGTGTGTGTGTGTGTGTGTGAGTGTGTGTGTGTGTGTGTGTGTGTGTGTGTGTGTGTATGGTGTATGTGTGGTGTTTATATATATATATATATAAATATATATATATATATATATATATATGTATATATATATATATATATATATATATATATATATATATATATATATAGATGATGATGGTCCGTCGATTTCGACGATGACAACTTCTTAGGTTTTCTGGCGGGGAGGTATATACGAACATACATACATACATACATACACACATACACATTTTGGATGTTGCGAAATCTTGTTAAAAGTACAGTGCCATTCTTCCCAAATTCGAAAAATCGCAACCATTTTTCCAGACAAATCCAAAACTTTCCTCCAGAACGGTCACTGGAGCGACGGCGGGATATACTCCTGGAATCTGGAATGAAGGAAAGAATTGGCCAAGGCGGCTTCGACTTTGACAATGGCCAAAATTTTCCGTCCACTTCGCCGCCTTCGAGGGCTCTTTTTCCCCGTCCTCACACTTCTTGGGATAATAAAAAGTGCTTAACGAAGCAATGGCCAAGTCCGAGCGTTCAGGCATATTCAGGGAATTTCCAAAAATTACGTCTTTTTTTTTTTTTCTTCAAGAATTTTTTTGCCTGCCTTCCGGTATTTCTGTTTCGACTTGAGCGCTGAAACGATTGGTTGTTTAAAGAGAATATTAGAAAACTTTATGGATAGAGATGACAGGTGGTAAAGGACATGGAATTGCCTAGTGTAGTCCTTACAACCTTTTGCAGACTCCTCCATATTTATGTTTTTATGTTAGAAACCCCTGCAGCAATACTTTTATTTTTTTGTCCACAGACTGTGATATCCAACTTTTATATTCATCTGGACTGATGCCAGGTAATATGAATTATCCATTAAGAATAAATAGATAAATAAATATAACAATAATATATATATATATATATATATATATTATATAGATATAGATATATATATATGTGTGTGTGTGTGTGTGTGTGTGTGTGTGTGTGTGTGTGTGTGTGTGTGTGTGTGTGTGTGTGTGTGTGTGTGTGTGCGCGCGTCTGTATATACCTGAAGTCGGTGGGTTCAATCAATTTCATCGCCAAGTTTCGGCAGGATGATGTCACACGACTGAAAAGCAACTGACGTCATGTCACTAAATCCGGCGAGTGACGCCAGTCGGAAAGAAGTGACATCATGGCGAAAATAAATCCGCTAGATAACGTTACATCGCCCGCTAAACAGATGATACATGGCGTCATATTGACCGTAAAACAGATCAGACATGACGTCACATCGTCCTGAAAACAATTATTCGTAACGTCATACCGACCACAAAATAAATTATTCATACCGTCATATTGTCAGCAAAACAACAATTCATGACGTCATATCGATCGCAAAGCATACGACTGATGACGTCATGCCGTTCGTAAAATGAATACGATACGTCCACAATGCAGACAAACAAATGAAACGGTCCTCTCCGTACAATAACGAATATCACGTGACCCATAAGAAACAGTTCAATGATATTTTGCCATTCATTACCTGCACCTTCTACCACAACTAACAGGATAGAAGCGCTGGTAAACTACAGCCCATAACAATAACAACTGGCTTTTACCCCCTTACACTAAGAACACCTATTCTTTCTACCACAAGCAACGACACGCTTCTTCACAGAGACCTCCTTTCCGCTAAAGGCATCCTGTACAATAGTCACCTTTTCCTTACCCTGCCTCGATACTCTTTCACCAAAGCCACAGCCAACCATATACCACAGCCTCTCCTTCTCCTCCTCCCTTCCCCCCCCTCTCTCTCTCTCTTTTACAGACACTTTACCCCTCAGCCTCTACCTACTGTACAACCACCAACACCTTTTACCACAGCCACCTCGTCCTCTACCACAGCCACCTCGTCCTTTACCACAGCCACATCGGCCTCTACCTCAGCCACTTCGGCCTCTACCTCAGTCACCTCTTCCTCTACCTAAGCCACCTCGCCCTCTACCACAGCCAACTCGGCCTCTACCTCAGCCACTTCGGTCTCTACCACAGCCACCTCGTCCTCTACCTCAGCCACCTCGTCCTCTACCACAGCCACCTCATCCTCTACCTCAGCCACCTCGTCCTCTACCACAGCCACCCGCACTACTGTAGACAAAATATTCACAAGAGGTTCCAACACTCCTAAGTTCTCCCATCTGCCCCGCTCTTCCAGCTGTTCACGAGCCATCTGACAAGGAATACAGAGCCAGCTGCCGCATCAGAGAGTTTGTACACCCGATGGCCATCCAATCTTAGCGGTCTACACCAGTGCTGAACTTTATTAATTTTATTCTGGCTAGCGTCAGACGATTTTATTCAGCTTGAAGGAAACTCAAGGGAGAAAGAGATAGGGATGGTTGGAGAGGGACTGCGTATGGACGATATTGTTGTGTAAGGAAGAGGGGGGGATGGGGGATGGGGGGACGGGCGTGCTTAGGTGTGAATGACATTTTGGCCCACCCCGAAGGGATTTCTCCCCGTCTTCTCTTTTTCTGCATAAGGGGACGGAGAGGATAGGGTAGCCGATTAAGTGAAACAACCTTGTTGTGAATGTACTGTGTCTTACTGCATTGAGTTTGACCCAGGGTAGTTGGCGGATGCAGATATGAAAGGGGGTGGTTGTGGGGAGTGAAATAGGTAGGAATGGATACGTACCTCTGACTGGGCTACTTCCCTTATAATAAGGGAAAATATTTCAGTGTGTGCATATATATATATATATATATTATATATATATATATATATATATATATATATATATATATGAGACATTGTGACAGGTTTGAGGAAGGAGGAAGAGAAAGACACGGGTCTAGGGCCGAGTTTATTCCTGACCGGTTTCGCTTATAGCTTCATCTGAAAAAGCTACAAGCGAACCCAGTCAGGAATAAACTCTGCCCTAGACCCGTGTCTTTCTCTTCCTCCTTCCTCATATATATACTGTATATTATATGTGTATATATATGTATGTATATGTATGTATATATATATATATATATATATATATGTATATATATATATATATATATATGTGTGTGTGTGTGTGTGTGTGTGTGTAAGTGCGTGTGTGTGTAAAACATAGAAAGTCAGCTGGGCAATCGAGATGGCTTTTCAACTCTTTAAGGCTCACAAGTCTTACCAAAGCCGAATGAAACAATCTGGCGCTAACCAGAACAAACTCATCCAAGTGGCCACTGAGATGTTGTGAATTAATCCACGTGTATCCATGTTGTAATTTGAATACCTTTTTCTGGCGAGAGTCAGACGATATCATTCAGGGAATTCCGTTCAAGAATAACTTGAACCAACGGCTGCTTCTCTCTCTCTCTCTCTCTTTCTCCTTCTCTCTCTCCCCCTCTCTTTCTTTCTCTCCCTCTCTCTCTCTCTGTCTCTCTCTCATTCCCTCTCTTTCTCTCTCTCTCACTTTCTCTTTATCACCCTCTCTCTGACATATAGGACAGTACAAAAACATAGGCGTGGCGAAAGGATTCCATAAAGCCGATATAATGGAAGAGGATGATATCGCTAATTAAACAAAAAATAGATAATGGAAGAGGATGATATCGCTAATTAAACAAAAAATAGTGTGGTACACCGATACTAACTACAGCCATAGATTCAGTGAACTTCTCGTATACACTCAGCACAAATCAGCTATCCTGGCTGACCATGGTGCATTAAGTTTCCTCTATGTGTGTGTGTATATATATATATATATATATATATATATATATATATATATATATATATATATATATATATTCACATACTCATCCTTCGTTTTAACGGACCTCCATTTGACGAATATCGTAAGCAACGGACAAAATCTGTTGCAGCGGACTGTTCCACGTGCTGCGGACGGAATTGTGGCAGCACTGAACACGAACTGCTGCTTCGCGAGTTGACCTCTTTCTAGTTGGTGGGGCCGTCACATGTGTTGCACCCCTTTTTTATGTGTCGGTGTGTTTAAGTGATTTTGCTCATAATTTCCTATAACCACGTCGTCTGGATAAAGAGTAGAAAAGCTGAAGAGTGAATTTAACAAAATCATAATTTTTTTTTTTTTTTATCAGAAAATTAGAAAGTGGTGCGAGAAAGACGAGATACCGATGTCGTTGGCAAAATTACCCGATTTGAGTTGCTGTAAGGACAAATAAATATATCAGTGCTCATTATGGAAATTTCAGAATTCTTCGTGAAGCTACAATTCAAGAACAATTCCATAGTGGTAAGCACATAAAATTAGATATTTTTTTCAATCATGCTCAAACTCCAAGATCAATTGATCCCCCGTCACCGGACGAACCAACAGCATTTCATAAGCTGTAAAACTCCAGTGACTCAGAGATTTACTCTGAGTCCCCACTATACGATCACTGCATACCAACAACACCTTTCCACCATCCTTGGTAAGACTGGTTTTAAACTAAAATGTTGAATTTTCTGTATTATTGTGTATATTTACAGTGTACGGGTATTCGACACCGTTAGATTGGGTGGTGTGCTTGATTACTCGTAAAAGCACAGAACTCTTTCATCCGGACAATCTGTATTAACGGATTTATGAACCCCCGTTTCGTCCGTTAAATCGAGGGATGAATTTATTATATATATATATATATATATTTATATATATATATATATATATATATATATAGAGAGAGAGAGAGAGAGAGAGAGAGAGAGAGAGAGAGAGAGAGAGAGAGAGAGAGAGAGAGATTTTTGTTTTTTTTTTTTTTTTTTTTTTTTTTTTTTTTTTTTTTTTTTTTTTTTTTGTTTTTTTTTTGCCTTCATTCGATACCACAGGGGTAAAATATGACAATTTAATCCTGGTCAATACCATAATATTCTATTCATATATATATATATATATATATATATATATATAGATATATATATATATAGAGAGAGAGAGAGAGAGAGAGAGAGAGAGAGAGAGAGAGAGAGAGAGAGAGAATATTATGGTTCTATTCACAATTTTTTTTTTTTTTTTTACCTTCAACCGATACCAGAGGGGTAAAAAATGACAATATCATCTTGGTTAATCCCAGAATATTCTATTCAGCTTCTCGCGAGTCCCAGTGACAAAAGGTCTTCATAAAGACGTCGAAATCTTAAAAAATGGACTCAGCCATAAGATGTGAACACTGCAGTATTTCGCCTCAAAGTTTTTTTCTGAAAGGAAACATATTCGAAAAGTTGGACAGCGACAGAAGGAGACCGAACCACTATTCAGACCCTCAGCGAAGCAGACACGGACTGACCACGGATTTACGCAAGACTCCCCCCCTCCCCTTCCCCCCTCTGGCCCCACACACGGGTCTAAATAAAGCCCCCCCTCGTATGGGGCTGGCAAACAAGTGCGAGAGAAAGATAGATAGAGAGAGAGAGAGAGAGAGAGAGAGAGAGAGAGAGAGAGAATGAAAGAGGGAGAATGAGAGAAAGAGGTAGAGATATATATAGATACATAGGTGTGTGTGTGTGTATATGTATATGTATATATATATATATATATAATATATATAGATATATATATATATATAAATACATACATAGAGAGAGATAGAGCGAGAGAGAGAGAGAGTGGGAGAGAGGGGGCAGAGAGGGAATTAGAAAACTCGAGCGATCTAATTACATGTTGTTCGTTGGAGCGGAGTCAGAGAGCCTTTGATGGCGGGGCCACAGGATGAACCTACAAATGGCTTTGGACAGCAAATCATCCGAACGTGCAAGGTAAGGACACATCGGTAAATCTCTAATCAAACAAGTCCATACATGATGCACATGTACGTATGTACATTATTAAACTTAAGCGCGCATGTGGGCAAACGGACGTACTGTGACACGTTCACAATGATGCATACAAATTATATATATATATATATATATGAGAAATTCGCTAGCAACAGCGACATCAATCCGATCATTTTCATGACAGTCGCATGCAGGATTCGAACCCACTGCCTTCGGCTACCCGTAAAATCACCTTCACAGAGCCTTAACCCACTACACCAACAGTCTCTGTTGGTGTAATGCGACTGTCATAAAAATTATCGGTATACATATATACATATATATATATTATAAATACATACATACACACACATTATATATATATACATATATATATATATATATATATACATATATATATATTTCACAAGTTCTATAGGCTGTGAAGGGACGGTAGATCGTCTTGTCTCCCGAGGGAAGAAGAAAGGCTGCCTTACAAACATCACTCTTCCCTGGGGGACCCCATTCTTAGGAATCCCAATCCGGGGAGTTCCATCCGTCCCTGGGAATCCTTGTGAACGCGACGTAATGCGCTCTCCCTCTTCAAAAAAAAAAAAAAAAATAAAATAAATAAATAAATAAATAAATAAAATAAATAAATGAAAAATAAATAAATATAATTAATAGATAAAAGCGAAATAAAAAATATATAAAAATAAAATAAAATAGAATAATAACAATAACAATAATAATAAATAAAATAATACTCATAAAATAAATAAAATAAAATAAATTATATAAAATAAAATAGAACAAATCAGCTTTGCAACAAAGCAAACAATCTTGAAGACTTTCAGTCAGAAAGGGTGAGGTATCTTGTGCTCATCCTGGATTCACATACAAAAAATACATGCATGCATGGTCATGTACACGTACATGAATATACACACACTAGATATACATACATGGACAAAAACACACACACACGAACAATACATATATGCATAATCAAGTACATTAGTATGCATACAGTACATATATTCGTAAATGAATGGACATGGACACATACACATATAGTAAAAAACACGTACATACACATGCACATAAAACAAACAAAACGCGTACGTCTGTGTATGCATGTCTATGGTATATAAAAAAAATGAAAATACCAAAACAGCCCTAACCCCCCTCCCCCTCCCCCCTGGATCCTCTCTTCAACTCCATTACAGAGTGCTCACCTCAGATGCAAAATCTATTTGTTTCACAAAATTTCGTTCAAGGTTCTCTTATTATTACTCTTTCCCATTCTGCAAATGTGTGAACTTTTGATTAACACAATGTTAATCATCATGGCTGTGGAGGAGTTAATCAATTTGGATTCGGACGAAAGCGTCCACAATTCATCGTTCAAACCCTACCAACTGCTCCTGATCACAACGGAAAGTTCGTAAAAAAAAGTTCGAAATCGTCTGGAAAATGGTGTAAAAGTGGATCAAACAATTTGAAAACAAGGCCCAAAATTCAGAAGACACAACTTGAAAATGGGGCGGAATAGCGAAAAGATGCGAAATTATCTGAATGGTAGTGGGAACATTTTGAAAACGCGGACGTAATAATCTAACACACGGTCTCTGTATGCTGGAAAAGGTGGGCGAAACTATTTGAAAAATGAACGAAAATCTCGAAAACCCCTTCTCATGAAACCTGATGATCACGAAGTACAATAATTTCATATTCAAAGTAATTCTAACTTGGACTCCGGATTCCTTCGCTCACTTTTTCCCACAACATTTCGTTCATCTTGTAATGAAGACCTTCGCTTTATGTGAAAAATAAAATGGTGTAGAAATGCGGAATTCTTTTAGTTCTGAAAAAGACGAACTATTTTTGTGAAATGAATACACTCAGACATAATACCATATCCATTCTGTCTTCATTTCACCATTTTATAACTATTTTCCTTTCGCATATTCCTCATCCTCCTATGCCTTTTATGCCTTTACTTTTTTTAGCAACGTCCCCTTTGGGGCTACAGGTAGTGGACGAGATGCAGGTATGACCCATCATCCAGGAGGTGCCAAGATAAAAGGGAGGGAAGAGGGTAGAGGGGAGGAATGGAGGATGGAATGGGTGGGAGTGGTTTCTATGCCTTTGTTTTTTGGCTACCTCCCGTGTAAGGGGGAAAAAGCCTTTGGTATATGTATGTATGTGTATTCCTCACCAAGTAATCACTAATATGTGGTGTATTCACCATAATTACTTCATCTTCACCATAACATTGCCTTCACCGTCACCATAAAACGAGCACCCAATATTTAAAACCCCAATCACCATTCCTGTATTATTCTCACAATTACCACCAACTCACAACCCTCTCGCGCCATTATTCACAATAATTTAATTTCATCACCACCACCAATTCACAGACTCACAATCCGTACACGAAATTTCGAACTCCACATTGACCACCAACTCATAATCCTTTTGCACCAGAACTCACAACACCTTATCACTAACACCATCAACTCACAAACTCGCTGACCTCGTTTGACCTTCGAACTCGCCTGATAAGTCTGTGCCCGAGTTTGAGCCCCAACGTATACCGATCCGATGGCTGTCCGAACACAATAGGCAAAGGTGATGGCTTCGGCCGCAGTTTAGCTGTGTCCATTGATGTATTACATCATTCGTTCAAGCCAACGACGCACTCTACAGTCTTTCTTCTGACTAACCTCAGATGTATATTCACCCCTGAATTTTATGGATTCTGTTCTCTGTATTTGCAAAACGATTTCATTCAGTTTCTGGGAGGCCCACACATAAAAGGAAATTAATTACCTTTGTCATAATGGCAAGGACACTCACCTCATAATTGTCAGGGTCTAACGTTATCTGTGATCTAAACAACCAATTAGTATTTGGATGTAATCAACACACACACACACACACACACACATATGTACACACACGTACACATATGTACACACACGTACACATATGTACACACACGTGCACATACGTGCACACACGCACACACGAGTACACACACACACGTAGACGCACATATACACAAATACACACACATACACACACACGTGCACATACGTACATACATACACACGTGCACATACGCACACACACACACGTACACACACACGTAGACGTATATATACACGAACAC
>NC_134781.1:14644506-14647006 GCF_046742065.1 Oratosquilla oratoria | reverse complement strand
GGGAGGGTGAGAGCGAGAGGGGGAGGGAGAGGGGGACGAGGGAGAGGAGAGGGAGGGAGAGGGAGAGAGGGAGGGGGGAGGGGGGAGAGGGAGGAGAGAGGGAGAGAGAGGGAGGAGGGGAGTGAGGGAGAGAGGGAGAGGGAGGGAGAGAGGGAGAGGAGGGGGAAAGGGAGGGAGGGAGGGAGAGGGAAGGTGGGAGGGGGGTGGGAGAGGGAGGGAGGGAGGGGGAGAGGAGGGGAGAGGAGGGAGGGGGAAAGGGAGGGAGAGGGAGGGAGAGGGAAAGGGAGGGGGAGGGAGAAGGAGAGGGAGAGGGAAAGGGAGGGGGAGAGGGAGGGGGAGAGGGAGGGAGGAGGGGGAAAGGGAGGGAGAGGGAGGGGGAAAGGGAGGGAGAGGGAGGGGGAAAGGGAGGGAGAGGGAGGGGGAAAGGGAGGGAGAGGGAGGGGGAAAGGGAGGGAGAGGGAGGGAGAGAGAGGGGAAAGGTAGGGGGAGGGAGAGAGAGGGGAAATGGTAGGGGGAGGGAGGGGGAGGGAGAGAGAGGGGGAAGGTAGAGGGGGAAAGGTAGAGGGAGGGAGAGGGATGGAGATAGAGAGGGGAGGGAGATAGAGAGAGAGGGGAGAGAGAAAGAGAGAGATGAAAGGCGTATGTATTTACTTTGTCGAATAGGTACAATGTTGAGTCAATGAACTAAGGCTGTGTCATAATACCCCAGCTCTTTGTTTTCCTCAAGTCAGCTCAGACATCATTTAGTGTGTCTGCGCGTGAACACATGCCTGTCTAGGTAGGAGGTTTGTCTGCGCGTCTGTGTGTGGATGCGTGTGTATTTATTTAGTATTTACCTAGTTGTATCTTTCGGGAGAGAGCTATACCCGTAGTGACCCGTCTTTGTATCTCTCAGCATCTATTTTGTTCTTCAATTCTTGTATGGTTTTTGCACATACTATTTCGTCCAATTTGTGTGTGTGTGTGTGTGTGTGTGTGTGTGTGTGTGTGTGTGTGTGTGTGTGTGTGTGTGTGTTTGCGCGTGTGTGTGTGCGCGTGTGTGTTCGTGTGTGTGTGCACATGCGCACGTGCATGTTTACAAAAAAACGTATAAAAAACAATCTAGAATTTACAAAGAAATGGATTACTAATAAGACTTCTCGTCTTCGAGTGTAGATTGTTAAAGTAAGACTTCTGAAGAATACACAAAGAAAGCAAAATGTCGACGTCATATGAATTTTCCGTGTCAAGACACTGAAAAGTCTCAAGACGGTACAATCATTCCTTCACTGTTGACACGCCAGACGGCTTCTTAGCTCAATTTAAACATTGTGACAGAGAGTGAGAAAGGGAGAGGTGGGAACGTATATAATATTATATATATATATATATATATGTGTGTGTGTGTGTGTGTGTGTGTGTGTGTGTGTGTGTAACAGTGCCAACAAGTGGAAACCTTGTTCACGTGAACAGCTCATAAAACAAGTCATATGCTACAGTGGCTGTGTATATGACTATACTCGTTGCATCGAGAAATGGCCGTTAGGGCGGAGCACTGGGAGTCCCCCTGTGTTGCCACATATATTTTATAATTTTATTCTATTTTATCTTATTTTATATTTTTATAATGTTGCCACATATAATTATGTTATAGTTTTTTGTCACACACCACCACTGAGGTAAAAATCAAAGCAATGTTTTCTATGCAAAGGTTTCGTTTCCTCGAATCATAGACATGGCATATGAGCAAGAGAGAGCAACGTTGCCGCTACATCTATTCTCTGGCCCCGCCCCCCTCACACATGATCATTTTTATGACAGTCGCATGTAGGATTCGAACCCACTGTTTTGGGTCACCGTAAGATTACCGAAAGCAGTGGGTTCGAATCCTACATGCTACTGTCATAAAAATGATCAGAATAATGTCGCTGTCACTAGCGAATTTCTATCATGTATGCATACATACAATACATACATTAAACCCTAATGTGGGAGGTGGGAAGGTAGGGGCATCCAATATACATTAGTAGTCCCTGAACATAGATGATATCATGTATATAAAGTATATATATTCATATATGGCTCTGATATATTCATCCAAAGAAAGGTAGGTCGCCAAAATCCGTCAATCGATAGCCCGTTTCCAAGCCCTAATATCAGAAGGAACGATAATTCTGAGGCAATATTTCTCGATTTTAATACTATACAATTGCCAAGTTTTTCTTTGACATATCAATAACCTAATTATTAGATAATGTTCTATGAATACAAACAAACACACACACACACACGTGCGCGCGCACGCACGCACACACACACACAACATTCCATCAGAACATGTTTCCCCTTCAAACATGACATTTAATCCCGCGATCAGTTCTAACAGCCGTCAGGCGATTTTTTTTCAACTAAGGGGAACTTCTTGGCAACAAAAAAGGGTAAAAAAACTTTGTCGCTAAACCCTTTTATTGATATTCACGTTTTGTGACTACGAGTATACTCTCATTCCTGCCAAGGAACT
>NC_134781.1:14624506-14639506 GCF_046742065.1 Oratosquilla oratoria | reverse complement strand
CCTTCTCAGGCAGGTTTTGTTCATTTACTAGATCGCTTAGGAATTATCACTCTCCCTATATCATGACTGAATCATATAAAATCCCAAATTCTTGATAACAGCATCACTATAACAGAAATATGGATAGTATTTTCTTAAACTGTTTAATTTCTAGTCTGCTGAATAAAACCTGTCTTGTATTAGCACCTCCCCCCCCCAAAAAAAAGGAGGCTACACCCGGAATTCTAGATTCTAGAAAAAAAATCAGGAGCAAATAATGCTGTAACATCTGTTCATTTTCTTCGCAAATATCAACATACGAAACACAAGCACATACGCGCACGCGCGCGCACACACGCACAAACACACACACACACATACGCACACACGTTGAGGCGTTGAGCCTTTTTGTTGTTTTCGTCAACAATAGCTTAAGGATAATGGGGTCACAGGTTCTCTCTCTCTCTCTCTCTCTGGACCTCTTTAACTGATTAACGTTCTTTATAGATTATATATTTGCTTCGGGTCAAAGACGGGCGATTTTAATCAGCTGAGAGTGTGTATGGGAGATTAAACGTGGCCTTGATCGACCGTGAACCCCCCCCCCAAAAAAAAAAAAATATATATTTATATTAGGTCACCTCATTGAAGGAATTATTAAATTTAAGGTTTCCCCTTTTATGGAACAATAGAAGAATGATTAAGGTCAATCTATTCAGGTTCCTTTTGATGTTCTTTTTCAGGACGTGGATCGGATATAAAGCTTCAATGTAAGTTACGTACGGGTATTGTGAGAACACAAAGAAGATGCGCTTGGTCACATTCTTATAGGTATAAGTGAATAACACACACACGCGCGCATGCATACACACACACAAACACACGTATACACTCACCACTTGTACACACACAAACACACGTATACACACAAACGCGTATACTCACAAACACACGTATACACACACAAACGCGCACACACAAACACACGTATACACACAAACGCACGTATACACACACATACACAACACATACACACACACACACAAACACACACACACATACAGGGAGCTGCTGCAGGAAGGACTTTTTGGTCGTAGACAATGGCGACGAGGACAGAACTCGTCGTTGTCCAAGTAGGAGCGAGCCGAAGACCGATGACGAGCCTAAAGGCGAGGGCAATAACGAACTGGAAGACAGGAACTCGGAAGGTTCTTCGAGTGAAGAACCTCTTCTAGTCAGTTCGTCGATAGCTACCGTTAAACAAACGGTAACCGTCGATAATAAATCGATGTCGATCTACAAAAGAAGAAACCGATCGAGACAGGACGCGGCCTCCTGAGGCGCCCGAAGAGCAGAAGGAGGCCGAACGTGCTAAGCAGGAACACCTCTGGAGGAAGAATCCCCAACGCGGCGGAATCCTCTCGATGAGCGACCCAGGACCTCGAAGTCTGATTCAGAGATCGGAAGAGAGTCGAGCTAAGAAAGGATTATGCCCAGGTCGAGTTAGGCTTCGACCCAATGTGGCCGTGGGTCTAGTGACTACTGGATTCTTAGAAGACAGAGAAAATAAAAAGTTTCCAGAATCACCACAGAGGTAAATGAACAAGTGAATGAATATAATAAACAAATAATATATTATCTAATTAATAAAAATACAATGAATATATAAACGCAAGTAAGTGGGTAGAAACGAAAAAAAAAATTGAAATAGACGAAAAGATGAGAAGCAGATCAACAGAGACGAGTTGGCAAAAGAGGGAAAAAGAGGACGAAGAGAGACATGAACAAATCAATAGAAAATCCCTGAAAAACATACTGCGCGTTAAAAGAAGAAAAAAAAGTAATTGAAAATTACCCAGGAAAGGGGAGGAGGAGGAAATAGACTATGGGGAATACAAAAGGAGACGATGATAATGAACACTAAAGAAAAGTAGATTAAAAAGAGGAGGAGGAGGAGGAGGAGGAGTAGGAAGAGTAGGAGGAGAGGGAAGCGAAGGAAAAGGGGAAGGGACTGGAGGAAGAGCATGAGGAGGAAGAAGAGGAGGAGGAGGAGGAGGAAGAGGAGGAGGAAGAGGAGGAGGAGGAGGAGGAGGAAGAGGAGGAAGGGGAGGAGGAGAGGGAAGCATAGGAAAAGGGGAAGGGGCTGGAGGAAGAGCATGAGGAGGAAGAAGAAGAGGAGGAGGAATAAGAAGAGGAGGAGAGGTGGGGAAGGATGAAGAGTGGGAGTTTTGGGTATTTCAAAGGCGAGTCCCCGAGGAGAGAAAAAGTCCGACAAATAAGGCCATTTTGGTGCAGAAGAAAAGACTCAGTAAGGCGATTTGGGGGGGAAATTTGGTGGGGGGGGAGCGTGGGGGGCGAAGGAAGGGTGCAGGTCGTTGAAGGGGGTAAGGGGGAGGAGGGAGGGAGGGGGGAAGAAAGAGGTATGAAGGAGAAAGACTTATTAAGGCAATGAAAATTTAGATGATGATAATGATTTTTAAAATGCTGCTGCTGCACCTAATGATGATTACAAGGAGATTGGAAAAAGAGAACGAAAATGGAAGAGGAGGAGAATGAGATGTAAAAGATTGGAGAAGAGGAGGAGGAAGTTGAGGAGGGGAGGATGAGTATGAGGGGAAGGATAATCAGGAGAAAGAAAAGAAGGACGAGGAAGAGAAAAAGAGGGAGAAGGGGAAGGAGGAAGAGGAGGAAGGAGAAGGGAAAGAAGGATGAGGAGGAGGAGGAGGAACACGTGGAGGAGGATGAAGAAGAGGAGAGGAAGTGTGAAGAACAAGGATATGGAGAAGGAGAACGAGAAAAAGAAGATGAAGGAGGAGGAGGTAGAGGAGGAGACAAGGAAAGGACGAAGAACGAGGAGATGGGTAAGGAGAGGAAGAAGAAGTAAAAGATGATGATGAAGAAGGAGGAGGAGGAGAAGGAGGAGAAGGAGGAGAAGGAGACAAGGAGGAAGAGGAAGAGGAAGAGGAGGAGGAGGAGGAGGAGGAGAACGATGGATGAGGAGGAAGATCACCAACAGTAAATCATAAGAGCAGCTACTGCGCATGCTAGGTGTCGGACGCCCGCCCCGGTGAAGCGCTGGAGGCAGATATGTGACGTCTTCAACAAACGCTGTCGTTCCCCGACCACCAGCCTGAACACTAGAGAGAAGAGGAAGAATTTTCGGATGACTGGAAATGAGCAATTATATGAAAATATGAAGACAAACACTCTGTAATCTATATTTCGTGTTTCATTTTCTATTTTTTGTATTTCATAATCAATACTTTGTATTTCGTATTTCATACATTGTAATCTATATTCTAAAGTTTTGAATTTCATATTCTAAAATTTCGTATTTCACACTATGAGTTTAGTATTTCATATTTTATATTCCATTTTCAAATCATATATTTCGCGTATCATATTCTGCATTTCTTATTTCTAATTATTTTCTTTCATTTATTCATCAACATTTATCTAATCATCTATCTGTACATACCTTCTAAATCTATATACATACATACATATACAAAGAGCTTTTCCCCCATACAAGGGAGGTGGCCAGCGCCAAAGGCATAATCCACTTCCATCCATTTCATCCTCACATACTCCACTCCCATTCACCACCCGTCCCTCCCTCTTTTCTTGGCTCCTCATGGATGACGGGTCATCCCTGTATCTCACTCACCCTGGGTCAGAAGCAATACAGCAAGACACAGCAAGGCCACTTCACTTAATCGGCGACCACCCCCCCCTCCATCCCCTCATGCAGAAAAAAGAGAAGGCTGGGAGAAATCCCTTCGGGCTGCGTCAAAATATCATTCGCACATACTCCCTCACCTCGCCAACCCCACTCACTCCTCTCTATGCATCACAGCTTCATCCATACACAACCATTCTCCACTCACCCCTATATTGTCTTCTCCCTTCCTTCCTCAACAGACATTCCCCTCTTCCCCAATGCCCGTTTTACCCCCATCCATTCATCTCATCCTCGTTCACTCCCTCATGTTCACTCTATCCACCTCTGCCTTCCACACCTCTTTTACTAATCTTTCTTCACTCATTCTTTACATGTGTCCAAACCATCCCAATACTCTTTCATTAACTCTATCTCCCAACTCCTTTTCCAACCCCGCTCTCCTCCTAACACCCTCGTTTCTCACTCTATCCAGCCTAGTAGCCTCTACTATATTTCTCAAGCATTTTATCTGAAAGACATTTAAACTCTTCCTTTCTTCTTCTATTATGTTCCTCTGCCACTTAATACAATCTCCTTTTAGCATCCATTCCCAAATGTCTATTTCTGTATCTACGTACTTATGCTATTTTTGGGCCTAATCTATGACCCACAAACATCAGTAAACACCCAGACTATGTGGAAGGGTGCGTGAGAGGAGGACAAGGGAGAGTAGGGAAGTGTTGGCTAGGGTAGGGGAGTGTAGGGGAGAGTAGGAGAGGTGGTGGTGCTGTGGTAGGGGGAGAAGTAAAGGGGAGGGGGGATTAAAGACTGGGGGGATAAGGAAGGGTTAGTAAGGATGGGAGAAGAGAGATAAGTCTGAAACAGTGACAAACAATATGAAAATTAAGACAATAATGGAATGAATGTTTTGAAATGCAAACAGCATTATGAACACACACGCACGCACACACATATACACACACACACAACTTTGTGGCGCAGTGGTTAGTGTTCCCGGCCGCCACTACGGCGGTCCGGGTTCGAATTCTGCCCAGGGCTGAAATAATTTCAGTATCGCTGCGCTACGGGTCATTATTCCAACTCCTGTGAGCGGGGAGTTGGGGTGTGTGCGTGTAAGGTCACAGCATTATCCATTGATAGGTCATATATAAGGTCCGAGCTCTCTTCCAGGAGGGAAATAGCTGTCGATCACAAGTCCAACACGTGATCCAAGACAATGTTGAATTATGAATCTCACACACACATACACACACACACATTATATATATATATATATATATATATATATATATATATATATATATATATATATATATATATATATAAATACATATACCCACCTAACATGTAGTGTATATGTTCTACCTCGAATCTCTCTCTCTCTCTCTCTCTCTCTTTAAAAAAAAAAAAAATAGTTTCTTTCATAACTGCACTGGAATGTTGATGGAAAAGGTAATTCTCGCCCCATGAGAGAGAGAACAAGGCAGCAGCTCTTTGCATTCCTCATACACGTACTCTTCCCTCAGAAATCCGCGCGGAAATAATAGGACTATGACCTCATTCCTGTCTACAGACTATACGCACACACACACACACACACACACACACACACACACACATTTACTGTACATATACCCATACACGTATACATACACACAAAATCCTGTATTCAACTAAGGCGTAGTATATGACCATGAACCAACTCACTCGAAAAAATACATGAATACATACATGTCTACATATGGTACGCACAAAAACATACATACAAAAAATTGTATTAAACTAAGGCATAGTGTACACCAATGAACCAACTCACTTGAGAAAATATAAATACACACGTTAGGTTATATTATATATATATATATATATATATATATATATATTCATCTATTCAAACTTAACCCTCTACAAGTGTTTTAGCCTTACGTTTAAGAACTTCCCAATTAGAGAAAAATCTACGCGGCCATATCTGAATTTGGGCATAATGGCCTCTCAGGACCTTAGGGTCTATGTGTGTACGTCTACACACACACACACACACATACACACACACACACACACACACACACACACACACACACACACACACACACACACACACACATGACACGTGGCGCAGTGATAGAGTTCCCAGCTACCACTACGGTGGTCCGGGTTCAAATCCCGTCCAGGCCGGAAATAATTTCAGTATCGCTGCGCTGCGGGTAGTTACTCCAACTCTCGTGGGCGGGGAGTTGGGGATGTGTGTGCGTGTAAGGTCACAGCATTACCCATAGACCGGTCATATATGAGCTCTGAGCTCTCTTCCGGGAGGGAAATAGCTGTCGGTCACGAGTCCAACACGTGATCCAAGACCATAGTGAAACACATGTACACATACACGTACACACACACGTGCACACACACACTCATTCACACACACTCACACACACACACACACACACACACACACACACACACACACACACACACACGTACACACACGCGTACACGTACACACACAAACACATACACACAATTACCTAGGCATTATCAACTAAGTCCTGATCAGGATTTAGGGGCAAAGCTCTCCTAATGATTTCCCCCGACTTTTGCTGGACTTTGTTTTGCATACATTTTCTCGTTCCGAGTTCGATTCTTCTATTCTTTCTTTTCCCTAAACTCGTTCCATTTTTCTTCAACTCGATTTCCTTTTTCGGCGATAAAGAAAACTATATGTATTCTAAAAATCTTTCAAAAAAAAAAAAAAAAGTATTCTAGTTTCTTTCTGATTCCAATCGTAGAAGATAGATAGTTCAGGAGAGAGAGAGAGAGAGAGAGAGAGAGAGAGAGAGAGAGAGAGAGAGAGAGAGAGAGAGAGAGAGAGAGAGAGAGAGAAGGGGGGTGGGGGGCTAATTTGCCGCCCTACAGGTCTTTTTCACATTTTCCAAATATCCCCTCATTTCCGTGATCGCTGGGTGGGTATTTGTCCAACATCGTCTAATATTTATGGACGTAATGAAGACAGACCCGGTACAAAATCCCAAGAATAAAAGGGTAAATATTCTAGATTCTAGAGAAGGTGGAGGTGCTCCAAGAAAAGGTACAAAGAGGAGGAGGAGGAGGAGGAAGAGGAGGAGGAGGAGGAGGAGGAGAAAAAAATGAAGAGAGAAATG
Source organism: Oratosquilla oratoria (assembly GCF_046742065.1). NCBI lineage: Eukaryota > Metazoa > Arthropoda > Malacostraca > Stomatopoda > Squillidae > Oratosquilla > Oratosquilla oratoria. The sequence goes on along the minus strand of NC_134781.1, from coordinate 14,632,690 downwards.
AAGAAGAAAACGAACAAGAAGAAGAGGGAAATGAAGAAGAAAACGAACAAGAAGAAGAAGAAAACGAACAAGGAGAAAAGGGAAATGAAGAAGAAGGAAACGAACAAGAAGGAGAAGAGGGAAATGAAGAAGAAAACGAACAAGAAGAAGAAGAAGAGGGAAATGAGGAAGAAAACGAACAAGAAGAAGAGGGAAATGAAGAAGAAAAAAAAACGAGCAAGAAGGAGAAAAGGGAAATGAAGAAGAAGAAAACGAACAAGAAGAAGGAGAAGAGGGAAATGAAGAAGAAAACGAACAAGAAGAAGAAAACGAACAAGAAGAAGAAGAGGGAAATGAAGAAGAAGAAAACGAACAGGAAGAAGGAGAAGAGGGAAATGAAGAAGAAAACGAACAAGAAGAAGGAGAAGAGGGAAATGAAGAAGAAAACGAACAAGAAGAAGAAGAGGGAAATGAAGAAGAAAACGAAGAAGAAGAAGAAGAGGGAAATGAAGAAGAAAACGAACAAGAAGAAGAAGAGGGAAATGAAGAAGAAAACGAACACGAAGAAGAAGAGGGAAATGAAGAAGAAAAAGAAAAAGAAGAAAGTGAAGAAGAAAATGAAGAAGAAAGTGAGGAAGAAAGTGAAGAAGAAGAAAGTGAAGAAGAAGAAGAAGAAAGTGAAGAAGAAGAAGAAGAAAGTGAAGAAGAAGAAGAAGAAAGTGAAGAAGAAGAAGAAGAAAGTGAAGAAGAAGAAGAAGAAGAAGAAGAAGAAGAAGAAGAAGAAAGTGAAGAAGAAGATGAAGAAGAAGAGGGAAGTGAGGAAGAATTCCTGGGCGATCGTAAAAAGGTGGACGTCAGTGGAAACGGGTAGCATGAGTAGGGAAACAAGAAGAGGAGGAGAAGGAAGAGGAAGAGGAAGGGAAGGAGGAAGACGTGGAGAAAGAGAAAGAAGATGAAGAACAGGAAAAAGAGGAAGTGAAAGAGAAAAAAAAAAGATGATGAGGGGATAAAGTTGGGGGGAGAAGATGGAAAAAAGGTGAAGAGGAGGAGGAAGAGGAAGAAGTGGAGCAGTTAGAGGAATAAAAGGAAGAGGAAGATGATGCAGAAGATGAAGAAGAAGACGAAGAGAAGGAAGAAGAGGTGAAGGAGGAGGACGAGGAGGACTAGGAAGAGAAGGAGTAGAAGGAAGAAGATGAAGAGGAAGAGGTGGAGGAGCTAGAGGAACAAGAGGAAGACGAAGAAGAAGAGTAAGAAGACGACGAAGAAGGAGACGAAGAAGAAGGAGACGAAGAAGAAGACGAAGAGGAAAACGAAGAAGAGTAAGAAGAAGAGGAAGCAGAATTCGAAGAGGAAGAGGAAGAGGATGAGGAAGAGGAAGAAGAAGGCGAAGAAGAAGGCGAAGCAGAAGTCGAAGAGGAAGACAAATAAGACGAAGGAGACGATGAAGACGAAGAAGAAGCAGAAGACGAGGAGGAGGAAGAAGACGAGGAAGAGGAAGAAGCGAGTCATGTTCCCTCTACTTGTTTACGCGATGCCCAGTCCAGAGGAAGGCAAATTAAAGTTTGTTCCTAACGATGATATTTGAAATAGAGGAAGAGAACGAACAGGAGGAATTTTGCTCTATTTTTCCATTTCATTCTATCTGTCGTCAATCATCTCCACAGGAGAGAAAAAAAAAACTATCAACTTTTCGCAGCGTCTTAAGATTAAAATAGTCCATTCTATCTGCCGTCAGGTGATTTTATTCACCCGAGTGAAATCCCTTCCGCAGCCAGAGGGTTAAACAAAATGTATAACTATCATCAACTCTGCCGTAGACGATTTTATTCAGCCGTGTTATAACCATACGGGATCGGAAGCCTTGACGTGTCTCCCAAGAGAGGAACTGGTGACAAAAGTGAACTTGAAAAAAATTTACATAATTACTATTTCATCCCTCTCCTCCTCCTCCTCCTCCTCCTCCACCACCACCAACCCTCCATATCTTTCACTTAAACTTTCTTATGCCCCCGATTTTTTTTTTTTTTTTTCTTTTTTTTTTGTCTTTTTCTTCAAGAATTTACTGAAGGTGGAGGCACTTCATTTTTCTTCTGTGGCTTCCACTTGATGAGTCCTTTCAGATACGAAACCGCCTTCTGATCTCACCAGACCTTTTCAGCTCGGTGACGCGCTTTATAGTCTTCATTTTGGCTCAGCAAAGGTGATTTCCCAAAGGTGTGAATGATCATCTTCGACGCCTCTTTCGATTTGGTTAAGCTGAGTACGAGACATCGTCCTGAAGATATCAAGTCCATTTGGTGCATATCGTTGGTGTTTATATTTGACAAAAAAATAAATACATACATAAAATACCAAAGGCTTTTTTTCCCCCTTATAAGGGAGGTAGCCAAAAAACAAAGGCATAAAAACCACTCCCACCCATTCCATCCCTATCACACTCCACTCCCCTCCACCCTCTTCCCTCCCTCTTATCTTGGTACCTCCTGGATAAAAAATAGAAATAGAAATAAGATAAATAAATAAATACATAAATAAATAAATAAACGAGAACAAATAAAATAAACAAATAAAATCAATAACAATGAATGCTAGCTGGCCGGGCGGATTAGAGCGTCGGTACTTGCGGCGGAGGTCGAGGTGACGGCAGTTCGAACCTTGCCGCGAGCGAGTTGGACCAAGGGCATGGTTCATTAAATTCCACGCTACAAAGCCCTCTGTGAGGGGCACCGTCCTTGCCTCCTGATAGGGGAAACTTCACGGCGTAACAGAATCAGTTATCATACACACAATATTACATATATTTCACTTAGCCGATGGGAAGTTACTCCATTCGGACGATTAAACCCATTATTAGATACCCTTTTAGCACAATCTAGATTTCATTTTAGCGGCAACCACAAAATCCCAATAAAAAAATTCTATATTAATTCCTAAAACAGATAAATAAATAAACAAAAAACTAAACAAGTAAATAAATACATGAAGACTCGAAAAAATACCCAAAAAATCCCAATAAAAAACTATATTTAATTCCTAAAACAGATAAATAAATATGATCGATAAATAAATACATGAAGACTCGAAAAAACACCCCAAAAAAATCCCAATAAAAACTCTATATTTAATTCCTAAAACAGATAAATACATGAAGACTCGAAAAAATCCCCAAAAATCCCAATAAAAAACTATATTTAATTCCTAAAACAGATAAATAAATAGATAAATAAATACATGAAGACTCGAAAAAATACCCAAAAAATCCCAATAAAAAACTCTATATTTAATTTCTAAAACAGATAAATAAATAAATACACGAAGACTCGAAGCGCCTAAGGAACTCAGGGGTTGTTTGTTATGTTGAAGACCTCCAAGACCAAAGATGGAAAAGAATTTTTCTTTCGACCATCGACAAACGGACACGACAGTTTGCCGTCGGCGCTGCCACGGCTGACAAGGCCCATTTCACATGACCCTAAACCTCGGGGCAGAACGGACGGGGAAGGCCGATCTCGAAAATGCACACGAACACGTACACGAACACGTACGCACACACATGCACGAACACGTACACACACACGCACGCACATACACACGCACACGTACTCACACACACATATGTACAATAGATACATATACGCACACATGCACGCACGCACGCACACACACACACACTCACTCACACACACACTCACGCACACGTACACATACGTGTATATACAAACATAAGCACGTGTACAATACAAAGAGCTTTGAAGGTGTTCTAGAGAGATGGAGATATAGATAGAGATATAGACAGACTGAGGCAGAGAAAAAGACACACACTCACACACACACATACCCACACAGGGAGAGAGAGAGAGAGAGAGAGAGAGACAGACAGACACATACACACGCAGAGAGAGAATGAGAGAGAGAGAGAGAGAGAGAGAGAGAGAGAGAGAGAGAGAGAGAGAGAGAGAGAGAGAGAGAGAGAGAGAGAGAGAGAGAGAGAGAGAGAGAGAGAGAGTGAGAGACATACATACGTACATATCCACATACATGCCCGGGCTGGCCGCGAAAGAAATCCATAACCCGTAGGGCAGACAGGCCGCGTACACAAATCAGTAACTGTCTTGGGCTCCAATTTCGGTTCCCGTTCAGTTTCACTTCCAATCTCTTTGCCAAGCCGCTGAGAGAACAAATGTTTCCGCCAAATCCTGCAGAATAAAAGTTGCCACCAACAGACATGCAGGAAAAATAGGAAGGAGAGATTATTTCCCTTTCTTCACTACGAGAGAAAGAGAGAGAGAGAGAGAGAGAGAGAGAGAGAGAGAGAGAGAGAGAGAGGAGAGAGAGAGAGAGAGGAGAGAGGAGAGAGAGAGGAGAGAGAGAGGAGAGAGAGAGAGAGAGAGAGAGAGAGAGAGGAGAGAGAGAGAGAGAGAGAGAGAGAGGAAAGAGGGACAGAGAGGAAGAGAGACAGAAAAACAGAGCGACACACAGAGAGAGAAAGAGAGAGAGAGAAAAAATGGAACAGAGAGGGGAAAAGTTAGAAAGACAGAGAAAGAGAAAGAGAGGGGGAGAGAGGTAGAAAGAGAGACAGATAGAGAGACATAGAGATAGACAGATAGACAGAGATAGAAAGACAGATAGATACATAGAGATAGAAAGACAGAGAAAGAGACAGAGATAGAAAGACAGATAGAGACATAGAGATAGAAAGACAGAGAAAGAGACAGAGAGAGACAGACAGAAAAAGAGAGAAAAACACCTGTCGTCAACAGACATTCAGGACAAAATAGGCAGGGAGTATTTGCCTTCCTTCGCACAATCACCGTCCATAAGGGTGAACTGGGCGATGCGTCACACTTGTGAATCACGTGCTGAACTTGTGGTCGACAAGCGTTAGCTCTCCGGATGAGAGATTCATAGTTTGTGTGGAGGCACACAGCATATAAAATAAATATAAAATAATAAATAGACAAAGATACAAAAAATTGAAAATTACCAGAGATGAATAATATACAGATAAAATAAATGAAATGTAAATAAACAAGGATATAAACAAATTTATAAAATACAAATAAAGAAATAAAATGTAAATAACTGGATAACAAGATACACTAATAGCCCCGTTACAATGACCTAAATGTTGAGGCGACTCAATCCCGAATTGAAAATGACTATCATTTATTTTATATTATTTGTTTATTTTTGTTATCATTTGTCTGTTTATCATTATCTGCTTGATTCTCGTTTATCATTAGTTATATGTCAATTTATTATTATTTACTATTTACCTGTTTGTTTATTATTCAACTATACCTCTGCATTTATTTATCTTATTTATTATTTACATTATTACAGTTTTTATTTATTCATTTATTTATCTATCATTATTATGATTTTTTTCGCATCTGACCATGCTCCGCCTTTGTAATCCTTTGTAAATCAGGATGCAGGAGGAGCGTATACAGAATGTGGACCAGAGCTCCTTCATTCCAATAACCTTCACTACTTTAGGCTGGATGGGTCCAAGGGCAAAGGCATTCTACGCAGAAAAGAAACAACAACCAAAGAGCAACAATGTAGTGTGGATGAGATGTAGACTCCTTTTCACTCATAAGATCAGCTCTCCTATGCCTGAGAGGTATCAGGTCCCTATCTCCTAAATCGGCACACATACAAAATATCGATTTTGAGCAGACTGTAGTAGAAAGTAAGATAAAAAGAACTTCTGTATTAGGCTTCATAAAAGTGAAATGATATAGAATATGAAAGGGTGTGTCGACCACAGAATATGAAAGGGTGTGTCGACCACAGTCACTGGCGAGAGAGGGGCCAATGAAATGCGTCTGTGGGAGAGAGAGCCTGACGGCTTTCACCTTTCACGAGGATGGAGGTCGTTAAAAAAGAGAGAGAGAAGTAGTAATAGTAGTAGTTTGTTGTTGTTGTTGTTGTACTAGTAGTAAGAGTAGGTGGTGGGGGTGATGGTGCAGGGTACAGCGGTGTGGTAGTGGTGGCGGAGTTGTTGTTGTTGTTGTAGTAGTAGTAGTAGTAGTAGTAGTAGTGGTAGTGGTAGTAGTAGTGGTGGTAGTAGTAGTGGTGGTAGTAGTAGTGGTGGTAGTAGTAGTGGTGGTAGTAGTAGTGGTGGTAGTAGTAGTGGTGATAGTAGTAGTGGTGATAGTAGTAGTGGTGGTAGTAGTGGTGGTAGTAGTAGTGGTGGTAGTGGTGGTAGTAGTGGTAGTAGTGGTAGTAGGTGGTGGGGGTGATGGTGCAGGGTACAGCGGTGTGGTGGTGGTGGTGGTGGTGGTGGCGGAGACGTCCTTGTAGCACGCCTCCATCGCAGTCATGCCACTGTCGCACGGATTCCAATAGCACTAATAGCCACCGGAGACGCTGCAGAAGGCGACTCGCCAAAGAGCAGGTCACAGAGTACTTCGCCCACGTCCTCTGCAAACCCCAGACCCTCTGTCTGCATCCCGCCTCCATTCCTTGTCCTTCCCCCGACTTTTTCCCAACACGATTTACTTTTTAAATTTCCTTCATCCCTTTCTTTTTTTACACCAGACGCCTCTAGAAAAGGCGCGAATTGGAATTATTACAATGATGGAAAATTACTATTATAACGAAAAACAAAACAAAAAAACAATAACAATGATGATAATAACAACAGAAACAATAACAATGATGATAATAACAACATCAACAACAACAACAATAACAATAATGATAAATATATATACCAAGTTTTTTTCCCCTTTACAAGGAAGTCAAAGTCAAAAGGCATAAATACACTCCCACCCACTTCATCTCCCACATACTCCATTCCCATTCACCACCCCTCCATCCCTCTTTCATTGGCTACTCCTGGATGACGGGTCATCCCTGCATCTCGTCCACTGCCCTGGGTCAAAAGCAATGTAGCAAGACACAGCACTTCCACAGCAAGGCCACTTCATTTAATCGGCGACCCCCCCCCCTCTCCGTCATGCAGAAAAAAGAGAAGGCTGAGAGAAATCCCTTGCGGCTACGTCAAAATATCATTCACTCATATTCCCTAATCCCACCCCATCTCCCCACTCCCTCCCTTCCATGCATCACACATTATCTATACACAACCATTCTGCACTCAGCCCTATCTTCTCTCTTCTCACCTCCTTCCTCAACAGACATAACCCTCTTTCCCAACGCCCCTTTCATCCCATCCATCCATCTCATCCTTGGTCGCCCCCTCATGTTCACTCCACCCACTTCTGCCTTCTACACCTCTTTTACTAATATTTCTTTACTTCTTCTTTCCATGTGTCCAACCCACCCCAATACTCTTTCATCAACCATATCTCCCAACTTTTCAGACATTTAATCTCAAACACATTTCAATTCTCTCTTCCTCTCTTTGTTCCATGTTTCTGCCCCGTGCAGTGCTGTCGACACAATCACCCCTTCATACAATCTCCTTTTAGCATCAATTCCCAAATGTCTATTTCTCATTACACTTTTTTATCCCCCAAGGCATTTACTTGCTTCTTTCAATCTACCTCCACCGCCACTCCCCCCTTTCCCACCACATTCGTCCCCAAGTATCTAAAGCTATCCACTCCCTCTCTAATAATTATAATAATCATGATAATATTAATGGGTGAATGAGTGAAAAAAATTAGCAAAAGAATTGTGGAAGGTAGAGGTGGATAGAGTGAACATGAGGGGACGACCGAGGATGAGTTGGATGGATGGGGTGAAAGGGGCGTTGAGCAAGAGGGGAATGTCTGTCGAGCAAAGAAGGGAGTAGGCAGGAGATAGAGAGGATTGGTTGTGTATAGATGATATTGTGATGCAAGGAAGGGAGGGGTGGGGGGAGTAAAGGAGTGATTATGTGTGAATGATATTTTGACGCAGTCCGAAGGAATTTCTCTCCTAATTTTCTGCATGAGGGCACGGAGGGTGGGGGTTGACGCTTAAGTAAAGCGGCTTTATTGTGGATATACTATGTCTTGCTGCATTGCTTATGACCTACGGCATTGGGCGTGATACAGGGATGACCCGTCATCCATGAGGAGCTAAGATGAGGTGGAGTAAAGGGCGGTGGATGGGAGTGGTGGATGGGAGTGGAATGGGTGGGATTGGGTATATGCCTCTTGACTCTGGGATACCTCCAGGTTATGGGGAAAAGCCCCTGGTATGTAGAATATATATTATTATCACTATCATTATAATTATATATTATCA
>NC_134781.1:14602006-14622006 GCF_046742065.1 Oratosquilla oratoria | reverse complement strand
TTGCAAGAACCAACTTGGAATTAAGTTGAGAAAGAGACTTTATTTAAAAGTTCGGAAACGTCCTTGAGGAGGAACCACCAAATGCAAAACACGAAATGAACCATTGTCTCGAACTTCTGAAGACCAGGAAGAGTCTCCGGTTAGAAGAGGTCCCAAGTCTACTCGGACGATAAATATTAACGAGGTTTCTGTCGTTCTTAATGGTTCCTGGATCACAGAGAAATGGCTGCCGGAGTTAAAAGCTACAAGCCAATGTGTGGTTCACCATGGTCCTGGACCACGTGTTGGACTCGTGATCGACAGCTATTACCCTCCCAGATGAGAGCTCAAAGCTTATTATGCCCGCACTATGGGTAATGCTGTGACTTTATAGACACACGCACACACAAATCCTTGCCCACGAGAGTTGGAGTGCCGGCTCGCAGTACTGCGATGCTGAAATTGCTTCAGCCCTGAGCGGAAATCGAACCCGGACCGTTGGGTTAGCTGTTACGAATGGTACCACTACGCCGTTGAGCGTGTGTATACACTCGCGCGCACGCGTACACACACACACACACACACACACACACCGAGAGCATAAAGAACTGAGGGATACCAAACCAAAACGACCTCAACAAAGAAGAGAACTTGATGAGAAGTGTAAGTGGGAGGAAATAAGGGAGGTGGGGGGTGAATGGGAGGGGGGGATGATGAGGGGGGAAGGGCTAAAAGGAGACGTAGGAGGAGGGAGGGAATAGCAAGAGAGGGGTGAATGAGGACGTGGGAGGGGAGTGGGAGGGGGGTAAAGGGGGAGAGGGAGCATGGAAGGGTGATGATGGATGTGAGGAGAAGAACCAATGACGAACAAGCAGGCCAACACGCCTTTGGATTCGCGTGTATGGAATGCGAACGAGGGCTGGGGGACCCCACCGGGGGGGGGGGGATAGGGGGGTTTGAGAAGACGGGATAGGGGTTTGGGTGGGGGGGGGCTAGGCAGCATGTTGGAAAGATGTGAAGATGAGGCTATGGGGAGATGGGGGAAGATGGGGGAGGTAATGGGGAGGACTGGGAAGTTTATGGGGGAGGATAGAGGAGGTTATGATAACGATGGGCTAGGTAATGGAGGTGTTATGAGGAGGGTGGGGGAGATTATGGGTACGAGGGGGGAGGTTATAAGAAGGGTAGGGAGGTTATGTGGAGGATGGGGAGATTATGGGGAGGATAGGGAGGTTATGGGGAGAATGGGGAAAGGTTATGTGGAGGATGGGGATGGTATGTGGAGGATGGGGAGGTTATGTGGAGGATGGGAAGGTTATGTAGAGGAGAGGATATTATGTGGAGGATGGGTAGGTTATGTGGAGGATGGGAAGTTATGTGGAGGATGGGGATATTATGTGGAAGATGGGAAGGTTATGTGGAGGATGGGGAGGTTTTGTGGAGGATGGGGGGTTATGTGGAGGAGGGGGAGGTTATGTGGAGGAGGGGAGGTTATGTGGAGGAGGGGGTTATGTGGAGGATGGGGAGGTTATGTGGAAGATGGGGAGGTTTTGTGGAGGAAAGGATGTTATATGGAGGATGGGAAGGTTATGTAGAGGATGGGGAGGTTATGTGGAGGATGGGGAGGTTATGTGGAGAATGGGAAGGTTATGTGGAAGATGGGAGGGTTATGGGGAGGATGGCGAAGTTATGGGGAGAAGAGGATGTTATGTGGAGGATGGGGAGGTTATGTGGAGGATGGGGGAGGTTATGTGGAGGATGGGGGAGGTTATGTGGAGGATAGGAGAGGTCATGTGGAGGAGGGTACTTGGAGTGTGAGGCAATGTTACACTGTGATCTATGCCAGTTTCCACAAACGAGTGAGATTTTTACCACAAAATTCCCACAAGGAAATCTGGATTTCCACATACTTCTCCCACAAAAAGAGGGAATTATTATATACACAAATAAGTTCACTGCAACATATAATTTGCTCAAAAAACATCCCCATGTGACCAAATTTCTCAGACACAAATTTGTGGACATTTCCCCACAAAATGGCATCGATAGTGTGAGGTTGACAGAATGTTATGTCAGTATATGTTCCTTCCTAAAATTCTTATTCTATTCCGTCTAACTCGTAACTATTCTGTTCTATTTCTGACAAGATTGAGAGAAGATGAGAAGAGGGGAAAGAATGGTAGCGAGGGAATGAGGGGAAAGTGAGGGATTGTGAGAGAGAGGGTAACTGTGGGTAAAGTATTAGAAGTGGAGGGGAGATTAATGGGGGGAGTGGGGGAGTAACGCGATATATATTATGATAGGATGGGATGGGAGAAGGATGGGTGAGGGGGAGAATTTTTTTTTTTTTTTTTGTGAAGTAGATAATAAGTTGAGGAGAAGCCATCAATACAATGGGGAATAGGTTGGGGAAGAAAGGCTGAGAATAGGAGAGGACACGAGGAGAGGGGAAGAAAGAGGGGGAAAGAGAGCGGAGGAAGGAAGGACAGAGGAGAGAAGTGGCAGGGCAAGAGGAGAGAGAGGATGCAAAAAGAGAAAGGAAAAGAGGAGAAACGAAAGGTTGGAAAGAGATCACGAGAGGAGAGAGGGGAGAGAGGGGAGAGGAGAAGAGAGGGAAGGGAGAGAAGAGAAGAAAGAGGAGAGAAGAAAGAGGACAGAAGAAAGAGGAGCGATACGAAAGGAGAGAGGAAAAAAGACTAGAAGAGAGGGGAGAGGAGAAAGGAGAAAAGAGATACGAAAAAGGAGAGGAGAGAGAATAAACAGGATAGATGGGAAAGGAGAAAGGAGAGAGAAGAGAAAAGAGAGGAGAAAAAGACAAAAAGAGGGAGGGAGAAGAGTATAGAGGAGAGAGGAGACAAGAGAGAGTAGAGAAGAGAAATGGAGACAGGTATGAAGAAAGAGGATGGGATTATGAAAAAAAGAGAGGCGAAAAGAGAAGAGAAGAGAAGCGAAAAGAAAAGAGAAATGTCTATGGGCGGGCTAACCCCGTTAGTACCAGAAGCGTCTTTGGTGACTAACTATTGTTGCCGTCGGGTGATCTTATCTAGTTAAAATAAACCTTTTGAGGTCATACGGGATTAAGGAAAGAGCCCAAAGAGGACATAGAAGCGTGAAGGGAGGAGGAAGAAAGGGAGAAGGGGAGAGAGAGGAAGAGGAAGAGGAAGAAGAAGAGTGAAAGGGAGCTGGATACACAAGGGACAAAATAAAGGAGAAGAAAAGGAATTGGCGGAGGTTGAAAAATATACAGAGTAGAACTGGAAAGATGATAGAAACAAGCAAGAGACAAAAAAAAAAAAAAAAAGAAAAAAAAAAAAAGAGAGAGAGAGAGAGACAGAGAGAGACGAGGAATACCAGGGTGATGGTATCAATCGAGAATGATTACCTTAAGGTTAAATTGTTATGCATCTCTAAAAAGAATCGTGAATATATAAAAAAAAAGGCAATAGCAATAGAAGAACCATAATATATTATTAAAATATATGAGAATGAAGCAGTATGCGACATCCCAAAGTTGGATAGGACGAAGAAATAGACGTTGAAGCAGAATCCACAAAGGAAGACAGAGAGGAAGGCAGCAAAAAAGATAAACGAGAAAGTAGCAGCAGCACCAGCAATAGAAGTAGTACCAATAGTAGTAATACTTCTAGTGATGGTGGTGGTGGTGATGGTGTTGGTGGTAGTAGTAGTAGTAGGGATAGCAAGTAGCAACAGTGGTACAGTAATATTACTATATAAAAACACTGGAGGGTTGGCAAAATATATATTAGATTTTATTTCACACACAAAACCCACTTGTCTTCTGCACCCCACCCCCGACCTCCTATCCGCAATGCAACCCGGCCATCCTTCCACCCCTAACCTCCAACACTCACACGAACAGCAAAAGACAAAGTCGAAGTCGAGAGTCATTCCCTAACTATGCAAACGTGGCTCGAAGTCTAAGTGGAGACTCCAAATTATCCTATAAGACCCAGAAGAACCTGTGGTCAGCAGTCTTCCGGAAACTCTTCAGAGTCTACCAAAACCTCCTCAGAGTCCTCCGGCAGACCCCTCAGAGTCCCCCGGAGGGCTCCTCAGTCTTCTGGTAGACTCCTCAGAGTCTTCCAGTAGACTCTTCAGAGGCCTCCGGCAGGCTCCTCAGAGTCTTACGGAAACTCCTTAGAATCCTCCGGGAGACTCCTCAGAGTCTTCCGGATGTATCACCTCATCGTGTTTTCGTCCTACGATCCCCGGACGATTCCATTCATCTGGCAAAAGCGTCCATTCTTCAGTTGGTTACAGATTATCTTGAAGAACCTGCTGTCTGTCACCATAGCGATGGGGCGAAATTCTCCCTGGCTTGGGGATAAAACAAAGAAAACCTCAACAGCAGCAAAAAAATAAATAAATAAATAAAATAAATAAATAATAAAAATAAATGAATAAATAAATGAATTATAATAATCATGGTTCTAACCCTATTTAGCATCTTAAATAATAAGACAAATCTTCCGCACCAGATGACTTCAGTCGGCTCGGGAAAACCCCAGCACTGAATGTAGGTAACTCCAAGGTCCATGTAGACTGGTCAGCCAGCCGAGCGGACCGAGCGCGGGCGAGGAGGGGTGATGACGTCATCCACGCCGCACCTCCCAGCCACTCACAGTACTGGCTTGAACTTGACCACCCTTGGAGCCTGTTATCTCTTCCCCTCACCCCTTTTTTTAACTGCATTACAAATTACCTACATGCATTACTAATTAGATGAACACTTGGACTATTAAAGGGTCTATTGTAAGCACAAATATATTCATAATAATTATTGCAAACAGTAGTCATATTACAAAGAAAAATTAAGTTCACACCATTCATAATGTTAGCATAAATATTCACTATTTATTTAATATAAACCACTTAATAATAACATAAACAACAAAAGGAAAACAGGTAATATGGTCGTAGTGAAAAAGCAAACTACATATCATTCATGTGGTCAGTTTCATTAGCTTTCTGTTTTGACCTTTGCATGACTTATGTTTTTTCTTATTTGTCTTACTGTTATTATTTAGATTCCTAATTCTAAAGGACACAGATATTATGGCAAAAAATGATGACATCATGAGGTACATCAAGTCCAACATTTTCTAATTCACGAACAACTGTTTTCAAGCACTCTTTTCCTTCCTTGAGACTGTCACCGTGTATTACTTTAAATGTTTCTCTTGGGAAAAGAAGGTGTCAGCAGGAGCATACAATCCACCTCTGTTTACTTCATCAATCCATGTTTTAGCCATGGCGGTAGGCCTACAGTCACTTGCTTTGTGGCCTAAGTGAGGATATTTTGACTACTTGTCAAATAAAACTAAACTTGAGAAAAGGGAAAATGAAGTTTCATGTTTTGATGAGAGGTAGTTGGCATCAGAATTACTAGTCTCTGCTTCAAAGATTTGGATGTTGGGCCATATGTAAATTATGAGTATGATAACATTAATTAAAACCTAAGAGACCTAAGAGACTGTGTAATCTCAGTTTCTAATCCACAGAAAGCAATCCACGTACTTATGGAAGAAGAATCTCTCAAATACATTGGTGGTTATATTGTTAAAATTTTTTAACACAAAATATCCTTACTTAGGCCACAAAGCAAGTGACTAGGCCTACCGCCATGGCTAAAACATGGATTGATGAAGTAAATAGAGGTGGATTGTATGCTCCTGCTGACACCTTCTTTTCCCAATTAACAACTATGAGAGAAACATTTAAAGTAATACACGATGACAGTCTCAAGGAAGGAAAAGAGTGCTTGAAAACAGCTGTTCGTGAATTAGAAAATGTTGGACTTGATGTACCTCATGATGTCACATCATTTTTTGCCAAAATATCTTGCACTTTAGAATTAGGAATCTAAATAATAACAGTAAGACAAATAAGAAAAAACATAAGTCATGCAAAGGTCAAAACAGAAAGCTAATGAAACTGACCACATGAATGAGATGTAGTTTACTTTTTCACTAGGACCATATTACCTGTTTTCCTTTGTTGTTTATGTTATGATTAAGTGGTTTATATTCAATAACAAATATTGAATATTTATGCTAACATTATGAATGGTGTGAACTTAATTTTTCTTTGTATTATGACTACTGTTTGCCATAATTATTATGAATATATTTGTGCTTACAATAGACCCTTTAATATTCCAAGTGTTCATCTAATTAGTAATGCATGTAGGTAATATGTAATGCAGTTAAAAAAAGGGGGGAGGGGAAGAGATAACAGGCTCCAAGGGTGGTCAAGTTCAAGTCAGTACTGTGAGTGGCTGGGAGGTGCGGCGTGGATGACGTCATCACCCCTCCTCGCCCGCGCTCGGCCCGCTCGGCTGGCTGACCTGTCTACATGGACCTTGGGTAACTCAAACAGATTACCATTATATAATTATAACAACATGGGATCCAGGTTGTCATTCACTCACACCCATCTTTTATTACTTATTCATTTATTTATATATTTATTCATTTATTCACTTATTGTTGAATAGATTCATCTGGTGTTGGAGCGAATAAAGCCTCGGCTGATTAAAATCACTTGTGGGCTGACAGAATAAGATATCTGAAGTGCACCATCAGGCTGCGGGTCTTCGAGACAATCCAGCCACGAGGACCAATTCCCATCAGAAAGCTCCTAACGATTTCCGATGTCCTGTGGACGAAAGGTGGGAGAGGAGGAAGGGGGAAAGGAGGAGGGGGAGAGGAAGGCGGGGAGAGGAGGGCGGGGAGAGGAGGACGGGGAGAGGAGGACGAGGTGAGGAGGACGGGAACAGGAGGACGGGGAGAGGAGGACGAGAGCAGGAGGACGAGAAGAGGAGGGTGGGGAGAGGAGGACAGGTAGAGGAGAACAGGAAGAGAAGAGAGTGAAAGTGGGAATACAAAAAGGAAAGGGGAGAAGCAAGGTAAGAGGGAAAGGAGGGCGAGGAGAGAAGGACGGGGAGAAGAGGAGGAAGGAGAGAGGAGAGAATGGAGGGGTGATACGAGGAGGAAAGGAAAGAGGAAAGGGAGAGAGGAGGACGAGGAGAGGAGGAAGGGGAGAGAAGAGAGGGTAGAGGAGAGACTGGAAAAGGATACGGTGAGGATCGGAAAGGGAAAAGGGGAAGGGAAGAAGAAAAGGGAAGAGGGGAGGGGGAGGGGAGGACGAGGAGAGGAGGAAGGGGAGAGAAGAGAGGGCAGAGGGGAGACTGGAAAGGGATACAGTGAGGATTGGAAGGGGAAGAGGGAAAGGGGAGAGGGAAAGGGGAGAGGGAAAGGGAAGAGGGAAAGGGGAGAGGGAAAGGGGACAGGGAAGGGGGAGAGAGAAGAGGGAGAGGGGAGGGGGAGAGGGGAGAGGGGAGGGGGAGAGGGAAGGGGAGGGAAGGGAAGCCCCGACCCCTATGTCATCTGGTTGCATGGGATTGATTGATATGATGAGCGCTGTGAACTGAATAGTAACTATTGTTCTAGATTAGGGAAGCAAAGATAAACTGACCAAATCTTCATGTGCAGACACACACATATTAGTTACATACCACCATTAAGAGATCAAATTGAAAAAGACAAATGCAAAGGTATAAAATCAGACACAAACACAGCGGGTAAAGAGAGCACATGAAGCACAAACTAACAAACCACCACCACAATTGACCTTCACCATCAAAGCCACGATCACCGCCACTATCATCAAAATCACAATCACAACATCCACCCTCCACTACCACAACCACTGACCCCACCAATACAGCCAGCATCACGACAACCAACCACAACCACGACAAACAACCACAATCACCACAGAAGAAGAACCTGCAATAAATCACAACCCTACCCTCCAACACCACAACCACGAACCCCAAGCCAGCACTACGACAACCACAACCAAGACAAACAACCACAACCACCACTGAAGAAGAATCTGCAAGAAATCACAACCACCACCCTCCAACACCACAACCACAAACCCCCACCAATACAGCCAGCACCACGACAAACAACCACAACCACGACAAACAACCACAACCACAACCACCACAGAAGAAGAACCTGCAAGAACCACAGAGCATTGGAGGGAACAAGACAAATTGGGCCTTCAGAGGTTCTGTAGAAGAAATCTGTCCCGAAGAGTCGAGGCTACTTCCCCTAACCAAATTACGATCAGGTGGTCATACCCCCACCCCAGGTCTCCCTTGCCGTTTCTTATTTTATTTTATTTTTCTTTTACCATCAAGGCTGAACCATTTCACTTTTCTTCGCTAGATTTTGTGTATCTGGTCTTGTTCGTCAAGTTTTATTTTTTTATTTTTGTTTATTAATGATTTTTATTTTGTCGTTGTTAGTCATTAAGATTCGTCACGTCTTTTACAATTCTCCAACGCGTTCTTCAAAGCTCTAATTCATTTGATTTTTTTTTCTTCGTTCTCTTCTTGTATCATTTCTTTTTACTAAATTGAAACCCAAGGCAAAGGCAGACTACCCTGGTCGAAACTAACACCCAAATACATTTGAAGGAATTAACGAAGACCAAATAAAGTCGTTCATTAACCAACCAACGCGATTCACGAACTCACACAATCACGAACTCGCAAATTCACGAACTCACACAATCACGAACTCACACAATCACGAACCCGCAAATTCACGAACTCACACAATCACGAACTCACACAATTCCGAACTCACACAATCACGAACTCGCAAATTCACGAATTCCCCAAATCACGAACTCGCCAAATCACGAACTCCCCAAATCACGAACTCGTAAATTCACGAACTCGCAAATTCACGAACTAAATAAATCCACGAACTCACGAACTACCAAACGCACGTACTCACAAATCCACGAATTAACAAATACAAGAACTCGTACATGAAGACCTCTATAATTCTTCAGACACGAGAACTCGACTCTTCCAGGAATATGATTGGAGTCTTCCATTGTTTTCTTTCGAAGTGGTGTGAATTCGGAGAACCATCTACCCGGTATATTTTCATATCTAATTGATCTCGTTATATCTCATATTGTGAACACCTAATAATTAAAATGCATAGTATCTGAAATAAAACATATAGATTGCAATAATGTACCTTATACGCACACGAACTTACACGCACTCTCTCTCTCTCTCTATCTCTCTCTCACACACACACACACAATATACATGACTTCATATATCTCCAGCCAATCACTATACGAGAAAACAAGAAACATATGGAAGCCTCTAGATTCTAGAACAAAGGCAATCAGGCGTTTGTTTCCTGAAGTGAAACAAACACTAAAAACAAATACAGGAAAATAAATGCTTATTTAACTATAGATACAAGTAGGGAGGAAATCTCTATATTGAAAGAAACGCAAACAGTCCTCTCTGGAAGAAGGTGAAGAGCCTACTACGCCAGTAGAAGAGTGCGGGATTCGAACACACAACTTGGATGATGCGAGACGAGTACGTTTCCGATAACCCCACCATGGCACCTTTGAAGAGCTTCTAAAAAAAAAAAAGTGTTCCTTTGTGACGTCATTATGACGTCACTCATTGATGAAAGGAACACCGAAAGAGATGCAAAACAGGCAGTACTCAGCCAATCAGAGAGAGGATATACTCGACGCATAAATATGTGTGGAGAGGACGACCTCCATACTCGTCGTCCTTGAGGGGCTGCCAGTGAAATGGCACAGTGACCCTTGATGATGAGGAGTGGTTCTTCAATGTTTTTTTTGCTCAGGAAACCCTCGAGGATCAACTCTAAGCAACAACAACAACAACAACAACGACGACGACGACGGCAAAACCACCACCCCACTCATCTTCTTCTATTACATATTGCTTTTGTTTTTGGTAGTAATGGTTGTAGTGATGTTATTATCATTGTTGTTGTTGTTATTGTTGTTGTTGTTACTTTCTATTTTCTTTTCTTTAGAGGAGGCGGACACCACTTTCTCATTACCTTCAAGAACCCAATTCGATGCCCGCCTCTTTTTCCTTAAACACGAACGAACACCTAGATAAACTAATAAATTAAAGAATAAACAAACAGAAACCTAAATACACAGATAAATAGATAAATAATTATCATTCAATAAACGAGTAAAAAAATGATAAGTAAATAAATAAATAAACAGATACATGTCTTCAGGTCACGTTACGAATACGAATGACAACACGCAATTTCGTGAGCACGAAATTGCGTGTTGTCGACCCCCCCCCCCACCTTCTGGCTACCCTACCCTGCCAGGTAGCTCTACGAACGCACACGAAAGAACGAACACACCCACACCTGACTACTCCAACCTTTGCTGGCATTTTACACACACCTGAGGACTACTACATACAAACATTTTGAATAATCACTCTATTGTCATTATTATTATTATCATTATTCTTCTAGGTGTAATCACGTGCTAGAATATACAATATTTTATATATTGTACACATTATATATATATATATATATATATATATATATATATATATATATATACATATATATATATATATGTGTGTGTGTGTGTGTGTGTGTGTGTGTGTGTGTGTGTGTTTGTGTGTGTATAATAACTCTATTATCATTATTATTATCATTATTATTCTAGGTGTAATCACGTGCTAAGAATACATTATTATATATTATACACATGATATGTATATATATATATACATATGTATGTATAATGTATATATATATCTGTACAGTATGTGTGTGTATATATATGTATATATATATATGTATGTATGTGTGTATATCATATATATATATATATATATATATATATATATATATATATATTATATTGTATATGTCATATATATATATATAAAAAAGATTATCCAGAGAGAGAGAGAGAGAGAGGGGGGGGATGAAGAAACACAGAAAAAGAAGAAAAATAAAAGAAACATAAATAGAGAAAGGTGTAGAGATAGTGTGTGGGCGACCACGCACGACACATTCGACCCTCAATATTGACGACAGCTCGTTCGATAGAATGACCTCACCCGACCCCGCCTGTCCCCGACCACTGATATCCCCTTAATGGCCGCTGGACACGAGAGAGGAGATGCTGGCGTCGACGACTGTCAAGGCTGGCGCCAATAGACCGGTCATTACATCCTAAACGGTTGCCACAAACGATAGATTCATTTTGTATTAATTAAGAATAAACTGCCTTTAGTGTAGCGATGGTTTGGATATGCTTTGGGTTAAAGCTTTCGTGAGTGTGGGTTGGCGACTTCAGTGCTTGGAAAGACACGTATTTACACACAATTATATATATATATATATATATATATATATATATATATATATATATATATATATATATATATATATATATATATATATATACCCCTATGCTAGCTTTCTTTCCCGAAATGAAATCCTCAATCAATCAGGAAGTCCCCGGATTACCTGTGACCCCAGTGAAAGAGAGGAGGTAGAGGAGGAGGAGGATGGGAGGAGGAAGACAAGAGGGAAGAGGGGGAGGCAGAGAAGGAAGAAGAGGAAGAAAAGGAGGAGGTACTGGAGGAGGAAGCGGAAGAAGAGGAGGAAGCGGAGGAAGAGTAGGAAGTGGAGAGAGACGAGGAAAGACTACGTTTCCTTGGCATACAGTGTATTCCCCGATGAAGCTGTGTCATCTAAAAATCAACCGTAGTAATGCATAAACCTAACTATGATTTCCTTCCTCGTTTTGGGTCTTAAGTATAGGCCTAAATAGGACTTCATAGGACGTCTGGCAAGACTATTTTCCTATCATTCCTAGTGTTTTTTTTTTCAAAGTTCTTGTTATTTTTATAGTTCCCCCCTAATTAGTAAGATGCATAGTACCTAATATAATTTTTATATATACAAGCCCACCGACTGCGCCGGGGGCCTTGGCCTGCGGCGCTGCGCGCCCTGGGCTACGCCCCTTTTTTGGAAAATAAAGAGTTCTTCTTCGAGTTCTTCTTCGAGTTCTTCGAGTTCTTCTTCGAGTTCTTCTTCGAGTTCTTCGAGTTCTTCTTCGAGTTCTTCTTCTTCCTCTTCTTCGAGTTCTTCGAGTTCTTCTTCTTCGAGTTCTTCTTCTTCGCCGGGGGCGCCGGCCCAGCTACGCCGGGGGCCTTGGCCTGCGGCGCTGCGCCTTAGGCGCGGGCGCTGCGCGCCCTGGGCTACGCCCCTTTTTTGGAAAATAAAGAGTTCTTCTTCGAGTTCTTCTTCGAGTTCTTCGAGTTCTTTTTCGAGTTCTTCTTCGAGTTCTTCTTCGAGTTCTTCTTCTTCGAGTTCTCCTTCTTCTTCGAGTTCTTCTTCGAGTTCTTCTCTTTCGAGTTCTTCGAGTTCTTCTTTTTCGAGTTCTTCGAGTTCTTCTTTTTCGAGTTCTTCGAGTTCTTCTTTTTCGAGTTCTTCGAGTTCTTCGAGTTCTTCTTCTTCGAGTTTTTCGATTTCTTCTTCGAGTTCTACTTCTTCTTCTTCGAGTTCTTCGAGTTCTTCTTCTTCCTCTTCTTCGAGTTCTTCGAGTTCTTCTTCGAGTTCTTCGAGTTCTTCTTCTTCGAGTTCTTCTTCTTCTTCTTCTTCTTCTTCTTCGAGTTCTTCCTCTTCTTCTTCTTCGATTTCTTCGAGTTCTTCTTCGAGTTCTTCTTCTTCACCGTAGTTGGCGGTGTAACCGATTTACCACCAAACGCGAAGGTGTGACCGAATTACCACCGGACGGCGTAAGCAACCATTAAATTTTTTTATATTAGATATATATATATATGTATTTTCATATATATATATATATATATATATATATATGTGTGTGTGTGTGTGTGTGTGTGTGTGTGTGTGTATTGTTATGGAGGGGAGTATTTTCCCTACATAAATTAGGTGAATTATATTTTCCCATTATTATGTGTCGTCTGCATTCCTGGAACACTTGACACGGAATTAGTAATTTAGTTTGGGTGTAATTTTGTATTTACGATGGTGGGATCTGCATGACGTTGGAATACATTAATCTTCACGGTTAAATATATCAATTACAGTTGTGTAATAACATTTTGTGGTGAAGTTTTATGTGGTTTTCTCACGGTGTGTTGTAGTGTAGTCGCTATATTGGCGGAGTGGATATGCCCGAAAAAAGAAGAAGAAAATAAAAAATATATATAGGATATCTGCATGATCAAGGCTGGTCAGAGCTTATGGCTGAGCGGTTTGAACCCTGCCACCGGCGAAGATGAACCAAAGGCATGGCAGTAGACATTAGGAATAATTAAATTAATTATTTTCGGGCTCAAATCTTCTCATATACATAGTTACTCAATTTTGGAGCTGTGATGATTTTTCTTTTTAGTTCATGGATTAAAAATTATATATCTATATCTATATATATATATATATATATATATATATATACAGATAAATTGGAACAATGTACCCTTTGTGCTCCGGTACCATAATAGAACAAAGGTGATGGTTTCGCTCGTAGGTACACAGCGCCTCCTGGCGTAGGACCCAAACATTTTTTTTTTTTTTTTTTTCAACCCATATGGGAAATGGGAACAAAAATATTTGAGGGACTATCGACACTCCTACCGACCAGACCTTACATGCTACAGTGACGAAACAGATGACGTAACGAATATATTTTTCTTTAAATGCTGTTAAATAATTTCATTCGGCTTAAGCGTGGGCGGACTCGAAACAAGAAGACGTTTCGATCTCTCTGTTCGTCATGAGGTGTGAGTGGGTAGACGAGGAAGGCAACGTCGGCGTCTTGATTATATTTATTTTGTAGTTGTAGATGAGTGACCCCTCAAAGGTCTGTGAAGTGGTTTGATCGTGTTTTCTTTGTTTATTATTACCCAGAATGAAAGAGAACGAATAAATCGGCAGGGACTTTATATTTTATGACGCGAGTATTTTGATGCATCACCGAATCATCGTACATCAGGCATCTGATGCTCCCCGCGAGAATTTGAGGGAAAAAAAAAAAAAAAACTTCTGTTTGCTCTTCATACAACCAAAAATTTTGAATCTTTGCCTTTCTTTTTGCAAAGCGATTTTCGATCCAAATTCTTACGAATGCGTTTCCTTCCTCTGTGTCTCTCAATCAAGGGGTCCACGGACCCCCATGGGGGGAGGGGCAGCAGAAGCTTAGCAAAGGGACGGGCGAATTCTGCATGTTACTCTATTTTCCATTTCATATCTATACACTGATTTTTCTTTTCTTTTACTTTTATGTCATGTTCGTACAAAGAAAATAATCTGAATAATAAACATCAATTCCTGTGAAAAGAAAATACTTTATTAATAATTCTTGCAAAAGTAAAATGACCATCCTATCTAATCTATCAAGGGGTCCCCTGGATATTCAAGTCGATGTCAGGGTTCACGAAGCATGAAAGGTTGAGAAACAGTCAAACACACTCAACAAAAGCCAGAACATAGCATTCCGGAACAAACGCATTTTGGTACTTTGTCAGCAGTATCCAGCGATTCTATCCTGAGAGACAATATCACACTGAAGAGGTAGAGAGAAAATGGGGTAAAGATTTCTCAGGGAGGTAACAACAGTGGGAAAAATAAATATAATTAAAATAGAATAAATAATGATAACAGGTAATAACAATAACAATAATAATAATAGATAAATAGACAAGATTGATCACTAATTTTTTATCTGTTTATTTGTTTAATTTCGAGCGGAGATTGTTCTAAAAAAAAAAAAATATATATATATATATATATATAATATATATATATATATATATATATATATAATATATATATATATATATATATATATATATATATATAATATATATATATATATATAGCTATTCTCCCTTTTACTGAAAGCCATTGTATCACAGCTGTAATATCTCCCGTTCTTACAAAATGTTCCCAACCTTGTATGTATTCACGATCCCCCTCCACCTCTCCTCTCCTCTCTTCCTCTCCCCCTTTCAATGATTAGATTCCATGTACTCCCCAATTCACTCTGGAAGTCGATTTGTCCTTAATATTTGTTTACTTTTCACATTTTCTTGGATTACTTTCATTTCCCCCGTTTTATGTGCCGCTCCAATCGTGATTTCATCAGTCCTTCGCTTTTCTAAATATTCAAACTGGATCCATGTCCATTGCTGCTTCTTCTCCCGGTGTCTCGTTTTCTACGCCTACGCTTCTCTCTCTCTCTCTCTCTCTTTCTCTCTCACTCTCCCTTTCTCACTCTCCCTTTCTCTCTCACTCTCCCTTTCTCTCTCACTCTCCCTTTCTCTCTCTCTCCCTTTCTCTCTCACTCTCCCTTTCTCTCTCACTCTCCCTTTCTCTCTCTCCCTTTCTCTCTCACTCTCCCTTTCTCTCTCACTCTCCCTTTCTCTCTCACTCTCCCTTTCTCTCTCACTCTCCCTTTCTCTCTCACTCTCCCTTTCTCTCTCACTCTCCCTTTCTCTCTCACACTCCCTTTCTCTCTCACACTCCCTTTCTCTCTCAATCTCCCTTTCTCTCTCAATCTCCCTTTCTCTCTCACTCTCCCTTTCTTCCCCTCAATCTCTCTTTCTCACTCTCACTCTCTGTCCCCCTCCATATCTCTCTCCCCCTCTTTCTTTATATACATATATGTCTCATTCTCTCTCTCTCTCGCTCTCTCTCAATCTATTGTTATTGTTGATAGGCTTACGCTGAGCTTCCTTCTCTTCTTTTCACATCTCAAACAATTCATCCAAATGTATTCCTCATCCTGTTCTTATATCTTGATTATTTAGTTTAATTATTTCTCCTCTCCGTATTCATTCTCATCTCCTTCCTCTTATGCTTCTTCCCCGGCCTTCTCTTTTTCCCTCCCTCCTCCTACTCTCCTTTCCTCCTCTTCCTCCTGCTCCTCTCCCTTCTTCATCTTCTTCCTTCCCTTTTTCTCAAGTTTACTTTTTCTTTCCTCCTCGTATTATTTCCTCTATCCTACTCCTCCTCCCTCCTTTCCTCTCCCTTCCTCCTCTTCCTCCCCTTTCCTCCTCTTCCTCCCCCTCATCTCCCTTCCTCCTCCTCCTTTCTCTCTTCTCCTCTCCCTTTATCTTTTCTCCAATTTACTTCTCTGGACGAAGGGAAATGAGCTCGTTGGGGATTCTTCTTCCTGGTTCTTCGATCTCGGGCTTCGCTACTTCGCAAGAAACCCAGAGGTCTTCTTCATGTGTGGTCTCGGGTTATAACTCTGAGCATCTGTTCCACCTTCTTTTCCTACTTTTACAAGCCTCATACTTCTTCTTCTTCGTCTCCTACGCCTTCTCCTACTTCGTATTCTTCGTGTTCGGCTTTGTCATCTTGTTTTTCGCCTTCTTCGTTGTCTTCTCCGTCTTGTTCATTTTCTTTTTTCTCTTTCGTAGTCATCTTCGTCATCGGTTCCTTCCTTTTCATCTACTTCCACTTTCCCTTCTTCGTCTTTTTTTTCTTTTTCTTTTCCTCCTCCTTCTCTCTCCTCCTCCTCTTCTTATTCTTCCTCTTCTTCATCCTCTTTTCCTATCACTGACTACCCTTTAAATTCTCCGTAGCCTTTATATTGCAGGGTTGGATCCAAGGACATGCACTAGTACTTGCATTTGGATTTAAGTACATATTTTCATGCACTTGTATTTGGAGTTTAAAAAATACAAAGTTACTTGTCCTTGTGCTTAGTCCCAAAGCACTTGAAAAATACGAAGTACATTTAAGTACAAACAAGTATACTGTATCTAATCAAAAGCCGTATACTACATATAGATTCTAGGAAACTTTTTGATACTATTAAATATTTTGTGTATTATGATGCTTTACGAACGTGTGTCAGGATTTTTTTCATCATATAAAGTTCTTGTACTTAAATACAACGACATGTACTTGGACCTAAGTACATAATTTTTTTTTGTACTTGTACTTGAAAAGTATCCAGGTATTTGGACTTGGACTTAAGTACATTCGCTTGTACTTAGACTTAAGTACGGTCGCCTATGCTTAGACCCCACCCAGCTATATTGGTTTAATTATATTGACAATCACTTGAACATTTTGCTGTGCTGAGGAGGAGACCTGGGCTGAATACACTACGTGGAGTCTCACTAGGAAATCAATGTGCTCATCCTCCCTCTTCCTCCTCCTCTTTTCTTCCTCCTCACTCTCCTCGTCCTACTCTTCTTTCTCTTTTCTTCCTACTATCTCCTCACTTACCCCTTACTTCTCTTTCCCGTTTAATTTCTTCTCTCTTTCACATCTCTTTTATGTTCTTACTCTTCTTTCCTCTTCTCGTGCTTTCTCCCTCCTCCTCTTTATCCTCCATCTCTTTATCCCAGGTTCCTCTTCTCTCTTTTAAACCCCCGGCTCTCTTCTTCCATCTCCACCCTCGTCTTAATGTTCTTGATCTTCCTTCCTCTTTTCATGTTTCACCCCTCCTCCTCCTCCTCCCCCTCCATCCTCTCTTTATCCCAGGTTCCTCTTCTCTCTTTTAAACCCCTAGCTCTCTTCTTCCTCCTCCACCCTCGTCTTTATGTTCTTGATCTTCCTTCCTCTTTTCATGTTTCACCCCTCCTCCTCCTCCTCCCCTCCATCTTCTCTTTATCCCAGGTTCCTCTTCTCTCTTTTAAACCCCAAACTCTCTTCTTCCTCTCATTTTGTCATCATTCCGCTATTACGTCTTTAATGCTATCGATCTTCCTGATCTTTATTCTGTTTTTTTTTTTTTTTTTTAACGTCTTCGGTCTTTTTTCTTCTGTTCTTCCTCTCCTCATCTTCCCTCGTCTCCCCTCATCTATACTATCGTTTTATCGAGTCTTCCTCCTCCGTCTCCTCCTCCTGCCGCCCCTCCTTCTCCTCCTCCCTCCTCCTTATCCTACTCCTCCTCCTTTTTATCCACTACCTCTTCCTACTTATTTTTTCTTTCTTTTCCTCCTCCTCCTCCTCCTCCACCTCCACTCCCGAAATCCAGCTTGTTCGAGAAGTTTCCCTTCACTCCTCTGTCTCCTCCACAAAAATTCTTTTCCCTTCCTGAACATCCTCCATCACACTTCCGATTTCTCATCCTCCACTGCGACATGGCGGCACACTTTTATGTGTTTTGATAAATTTTCTTTTTTCCCCTATTCCCCCTTCTCTCTCTATCTCTTTCTCTCTCTCTCTCACACACACATACACACACACACACACGCACACACACTCTCTCGATGGCCCAGTGGTAGAATTCCCGGCCGCCACGACGGCGGTCCGGGGTCGAATCCCGTCCAGGAATGAAATAAATTCAGTACCACTGCGCTGCGAGTCGTTTTTCCGATTCTTGTGGGCGGGGAGATGGGTGTGCGTGAGTGCGTGTACGATCACACCATTACCCATAGATCGGCCTTATACGAGCTCTGACCTTTTAGAGTAATCGCTGTCGATCACGAATCCAACACGTGATCCAAGACCATGGTGCACACACACAGACGTCTACATACACACGCACACGTGCTCGCGCGCGCACACATACACACACACACACACACACATACACTCTCACACACACACACAGTTCTTCGGCGCAGTGGTAGCGTTCGCAACCGCTACTCCAACGGTCTGGTTCGAATCTCTCCTAGGGCGAGGAGTTTCGTGCGAGTGTGTGTGTATATATGTTTGTGTGTGTGTGTGTGTGTGTGTGTGTGTGTGTGTGTGTGTGTGTGTGTGTGTGTGTGTGTGTGTGTGTGTGTGTGTGTGTGTGTGTGTGTGTGTGTGTGTGTGTGTGTGTGTGTAAGGTCACAGAATTACCCATAGATCGGTCAATTATGAGCTCTGAGCTCTCTTCCGGGAGGATAATAGTTGTCGATCACGACTCCAACGCGTGATCCAAGAACATGGTGAAACACACACACACACACACACACACACACACACACACACACACACACACACACACACACACACACATACACACACACACACACACACACACACACACATACACACGTCTACACACACACACACACACACACTCACACACAAACACACACACACACACACACACACACACACACACACACACACACACACACACACACACCTACACACACACGCACATGCATGATTTGTTATACACGCTCCACTCGTCTTGAATGCCCTATCATCTATCACCTCCTATCGACCATTACTGTCTTCAGGGATCAGGACCCTCTTCGTCACCATTACCATTAGCACCATCTACGGCAGGCATCAATATCTTTATTCAAAGAAGAGAGCAGCGTCGTTATATAACAACTTTATCATCTAAATCTCACACAGTATATGATATCCAGTATTAATGTTTTACATTTATCTGCCCAACTCGAGAAAGTTTAATATGACATGTCCTGTATGTATGTATTGTACAGTTTGTAACATATGTGTCCCAATGGTGGAGCTTATTTCCGTATGTATTTATCTATGTATGTGTGTGTGTAAGGATATATTAGGAGAAACCACAAGGAAATCAAAGAACGGAATACTGAACGTTTTCGTCTATTAAAACATCTTCAGAGTACCTGAAGATGTCTTAGTAAACGAAAACGTTCACTATTCCGTTCTATGTTATCCTAGTGGTTTCTGCAATTATTCTTACTCACGCGTTATTGTGATTATTGTTGCATATAAGTATATATATATATACAAGTATATATATATATATATATATATATATATATATATATACAAGTATATATATATATATATATATATATATATATATATATATACAAGTATATATATATATATATATATATATATATATATATATATATGTTTTCTATTAAATATCACAGCATACTCAGCGTTCGTGATCTTTTTCTTAAAACTTTCGATTCTTCTAATTATCCTCTTCTTAAAACTAGGTAAATGATAAATATTTCTGATTGAGTCTATTGTGGATATGAAAAGTAGAACATTACGTTTCGCCTATACCATAGGCATCTTGTGGTAATTTTATTTCTAAAACTACATAAATGCTTATAAATACAAAAAACACCACGAAGATGACGAACCCGGTAACACTCTTGAACCACCATCTCTCCCAGTATTCCATCTTTAGTATTTTTTGTATTT
>NC_134781.1:14594506-14597006 GCF_046742065.1 Oratosquilla oratoria | reverse complement strand
AACAGAGCTGCGTTGCCGTCTGACGATTTTATTCATCTTAGGAAACGACCTCCCTTCTTGGTCTTTTGCATCAGCACCATGACCAAGGTTGATGTTCTATAACGTATTATCTCAAGTCGTCCATACTCCAAACACATTACTTTATTCAGGCGAGAGAGAGAGAGAGCTCCCCTAGTGGTAGGTGTCTCAAACTAGACCCTGGACTCAACTGAATAAAATCGTTTGGTAGAACCTAAAACAAAAGCTTGATGTGTTCTCTTCTTCCCCTTGCTCTCTCTCTCTCTCTCTCTCACACACACACACACACACTGAAACACGCGCAGACACACACGCATACATCCACACACACCTATATACAGAAACACACTCCAACACAAGCACACACAAAAACACACACACACACACACAGGTTCTTATTCCTAGGGGCATGATCGTCTCCGACGGAGGCTACAACCACCAACTCATCTCCAACTTCAACACACCAACACCCACTCGATGATCGACTCTTTAGTTCTTAAGGACCCCCATCCACGTTACGATCTGGTCTGGAGGTCACCGAATAGATCTGGTCGGATCCGACGAAATTGGATCGTGTATGTATTGATTTTGGTTTGTCCGATCGACATACATGATCCTATCTGATCGGATCCGACCAGATCTGTCCGGCCGCGCCTCAAGACCAAATCATACCGTGTATGGCCTCCCTTATTAAAAATTTATTCCCCTTCCCCTCCTCCCTCCACCCCTCATCCAAGGACAACCCTAATCACCAATTAGGTCATTAGCAACAGATAGATTGCCCAATCATCGCATTGTTTCCGCCTCTCTTTATGTTGTCCCCTACTTCCCTTCCATCGGCTTTATCTTCGTTCTTCGTTAATATCATCAAATATTACAGATTTTTTGTGGTTTTTGCCTGTCCGTCATTATCATGTAGTAAACAATATGACACAATTGACGATGATTTGGAAATATGGTACAACGTGGTGGTCATTTTTCGTATCGATACTATTGCTTTAAGAGAAGATTAAATCATTTTATAGATAGGGATGACAGGTGGTAGGGACATGGAAGTGCCTAGTGTACGTCTTATGGTCTCCTTCAATCTACCCCATTCTTAAAGACTCTGCTGGCCAATGGAATACCATCCATTCTGGTTGTCGCCACGTGATTCTATTCACACATATTAGTCAACTGCTCGTCGGACGGTTGAAAAACGCTTTCCACTTATCCATTTTTCATTCTTTCTCTTCCTCCTCCTCTTCCTTTTGTTCTTCTTCTTTTTTCTTCCTTTTATTTCTTCTCTTTCACCTCTTGCCCCTCTTTCTCCCCTGTAGTCTTTCATCCTCTTCTCCACCCTCCTCCTCCTCCATTTTTCTCCTCTTCTTTCTCCTCCTGTTATCTTGCTATCCTCTCCTTCTCCCTCCTTTCAAAGTACCCCTCCTCTTACCTCTCTTTTATTTCTCTCTCCTCTTAATTCTCAATTAATGTAACTTCCCCTCTCTCTCCTCCTCCTCCTCCTATTCTCTCTCACTATCACTCGATTCTTCCACTATCTTTTTCTTCCACCATTCTCCTTAACTCGTTCCATAATGCTTCAATTACCTCCACTCCATTCTCCCTTTCCTCTTCGTCTCACCTCCCAATACATATCTTCCTCCACATCCTATTCTTCTTTTCCCTTCTCTTCTTTTTTTCTTCTTCCTCTTCCTCCTCTTCTTCCTACTCCTCCGCTTCTTTTCCCCTCTTCTTCATCTTCCTCCTCCTCTTACTCTTCTTCCTCCTGTTCCCTGAAGCTCTTTCTTCACCTCCTCCTCCTCCTCCTCCTCCTCTTCTTCTTCCTCCCCCTACTCTTCTTCTTCCTATTCATCTTTCCCTTCCTCTTCTTCCTTTTCTCCTCCTGAACGTATAATTGTGGGCATCTAAATCTTACTCAAGACAAATGAGAATCGTCGTTGTTGCAATAATTCACATCTTTTTTAAATATTTCATTATAATAACTACTGTAGATGAAATTTTTAAAATATTCGACAACGAAAAATAAATTTGCACGATTCTAACGCATAAAAACTTGTCTAAGCAAAGGCACTTTTGATTTTTTATTTAATTTCATATACGTAATATAATTAAACACGCACGACATATTCTCGGTTACTGTAATAATGTAATCTAGACATAATCCTATCTAACCTATTATTACGATGAAAATAAAATGAGTAAGATATGGTATGTTTTTTTTTCCGCAGGGGGAAAGGGAAGAGGGGAAGGGGAAAAGGGAAGAGGGGAAAGGGGAAGAGGGGAAAGGGGAAGAGGGGAAAGGGGAAGAGAGGAAAGGGGCAGAGGGGAAAGGGGAAGAGGGGAAAGGGGAAGAGAGAAAAGGGGCAGAGGGGAAAGGGGAAGAGGGGAAAGGGGAAGAGGGGAAAGGGGAAGGGAGAGAGGTGGAAGGTGGGTGAGGGGAAGGGAGAGAGGGGAAAGGGGGAAGGGAAAGAGGAGGAAGGTG
>NC_134781.1:14557006-14582006 GCF_046742065.1 Oratosquilla oratoria | reverse complement strand
ATATATATATATATATATATATATACACGAATATATAATCATAATCATTATTGAGTGATGCTGATGATGACGATAACATTGATTATATTATAACTATTATCACTATGATAATGAAGATGATCGCGACGAAGATGATAATAATGATAAAATAATTCTTTACCACATTGCCTTCAACATATCAGACTTTAACGACGACCTGACACACCTTCGTCTTATCTCCTGGGAGCGTTAGTAAACAGACCTTCTCTTTTTTACCTTCATGAAACAACACTCTACTGCTGTTTATTGACTAAATAAAAAGAAAGATGAATCTAGTCACCCAATCGCGCAGGGGCCATCGCGATAAGAATGATAAGCGAAAACTTCTGCGACTACGGAGAGCTTATCGATGTGCGGGGGCCACCCTGGGAGTTTTTCTTTTGCAATCCCCCCCCCCCAATCCCCGTTTTTTGGTGGGGGGGGGTAAGGGAGGGAAGAAATGTTTGAAGACCTTTAACTCCATGAAAGACGGGGGAGGAGGAGGGCGGGGGAGGGGGAAGACGGGGAAAGGGGGAAGACAGGGGAAGGGGGAGGGCGGGGGGAAGGGGAAGACAGGGGAAGGGGGAGGGCGGGGAGGGGGAAGACGGGAGGAAGGGGGAAGACGGGAGGAAGGGGGAAGACGGGGGAAGGGGAAGGCGGGTGGAGAGGGAAGGCGGTTGGAGCGGGAAGGCGGGTGGAGAGGGAAGGCGGGTGGAGAGGGAAGGCGGGTGGAGAGGGAAGGCGGGTGGAGAGGGAAGGCGGGTGGAGAGGGAAGGCGGGTGGAGAGGGAAGGCGGGTGGAGAGGGAAGGCGGGTGGAGCGGGAAGGCGAGTGGAGAGGGAAGGCGAGTGGAGAGGGAAGGCGGGTGGAGAGGGAAGGCGGGTGGAGAGGGAAGGCGGGTGGAGCGGGAAGGCGGGAGGAGCGGGAGGAGAGGGAAGACGGGGGAAGAGGGAAGACGGGGGAAGAGGAAGACGGGGAGGGGGAAGACGGGTGGAGAGGGAATAAGGGAGAAGGGGGAATGTGGGTGGGAGGGGGAGACGGGGGGGGCAGAAGACGTGGGAGGGGTAAAGAGCAGGGGGAGGGGGAGATGGTGGGAGGGGTAGAGAGCGGTGGGAGGGT
The DNA here is from genome assembly GCF_046742065.1 of Oratosquilla oratoria. NCBI lineage: Eukaryota > Metazoa > Arthropoda > Malacostraca > Stomatopoda > Squillidae > Oratosquilla > Oratosquilla oratoria. Next base: position 14,580,870 of record NC_134781.1, on the reverse strand, counting down.
GAAGACGGGAGAAGGGGAAGACAGTGGGGAAAGGGGGGAGACGGGGGTAAGGAGGGGGATGGGGGAAAGGGGGAGGGGGAAAACGATGGAATGGTTCTTCCTCTTCACCTAATAACTGTCGACGAATAACTCTTTGGTCGGGTCGGGTTTGGGGAGGGGGGAGAGGAGGAGAGGGGGAGAGGAGGAGAGGGGGAGAGGGGGGAGAGGAGGGGGAGTGTCGGAGAAAATATGGCGGGGAGGGGTGAAGGAGAGGAAGCTGAAGACTAACTGGACCTTGATTCAGGTAAGGAAGGAAGGAAGGAAGGAAGAAAGGAAGGAAGGAGGGAAGGAAGGATGAAAGAAAGGGAGAGAAGAGAGAATTAAGGAAATGAATAAAATAAAGAAAAGAAGGAAGGAAGGAGGGAAGGAAGGAAGGAAGGAAGGAGGGAAGGAGGGAAGAAAGGATGAAAGAAAGGGAGAGAAGAGAGAATCAAGGAAATAAAAAAAAAAGAAAAGAAGGAAGGAAGGAGGGAAGGAAGGGAGGAGGGAAGGATGAAAGAAAGGGAAAGAAGAGAGAATTAAGGAAATAAATAAAAGAAAGAAAAGAAAGAAGAAAGGAAGGAGGGAAGGAAGGAGGGAAGGATGAAAGAAAGGGAGAGAAGAGAGAATTAAGGAAATAAATAAAAGAAAGAAAAGAAAGAAGCAAGGAGGGATTGAGGGAAGGACGGAAGAAAGGGAGGGGAGAGAGAATTAAGGAAATACTAAAAGAAAAAAGAAAGAAGAAAGGAAATGAAGAAGAAAAGAATGAAGGAAGAGAGACAAGAATGAAGGAAGAGAGAAAAGGAAGAAGAAAGGAAGGGAAGAAACGAAGGGACGGAAGTAGGAAGAACAGGAAAAAATGGAGGAAAGGAGAAAGAGGAATGGGAAGAAGGAAGTAAGATGTAAGGATAATTATATATATAAGCGGGTAATCAATTAAAAGATGTATATATAAATACATAGAAAAATAAATTCACAAAAAATAAATAAATGAATAAATAAACAAATAAAGAGCTAAATACATAAGTATACATACCAAAGTATATATACCAAAGACTTTTTTCCCCTTACAAGGGAGGTAGCCGAAAAACAAAGGCATAGAAACCACTCCCTCCTATTCCATCCCCTACATACTCCACTCCCCTCCACCCTCTTCCCTCCCTCTTATCTTGGCACCTCCTGGATGACGGGTCATCCCTGCATTTTGTCTAATGCCCTGGGTCAGGAGCAGTGCCACAAGACACAGCACATCCACAGCAAGGCCGCTTCATTAAATCGGCGACCCCCCCCCTCTCTGTAATGGTAATGATCACAATAATAATGAGATGAGGTACGAGCGAAGGCAAGCTCCTCTCAAGAGAGTTTGAATAGCAATGACCTAAATTACAATTTTTCTAATTTTTCGAATTTCCAAATGTCAAATCACCTTTGCGTCACATGCTGAGAAGCTGACTGACAAACTAACAGAAGTTAAATCTATATGAATGTTAGACACATTGCTCAATGTGTTTAGTGATGTCTAGAATACTGTAAGAGTAGTCTCCCAGTTTTTCGAATTCACATTTGACGAAGATCTTGAATGTATAGAGGCGTCTGTGCAAAAGACACAAAAGAAAAAAGAAAAAAGAAAAAAGAAAAAAGAAAAGAAAAAGTAAATGGGAGACCGCAATATGGTATTATTTACCTTCCTTACCCTCCTCCCATACTTTGCCCATATCTTATGGCAACAGTTCACTAAAGGCAAATATTTATGAGAGATAAGGATTTCGTGGGAAGGGAAAAAGGGTGAGTTAGAGGGGAGAGGAGAGACAGACACGCACCGAGAGAAGAGAGAAAGAGATAGAGAGAGAGAGAGAGAGAGAGAGAGAGAGAGAGAGAGAGAGAGAGAGAGAGAGAGAGAGAGAGAGAGAGAGAGAAAGAAAGGGAGAAAGAAAGGGAGGAAAAAAGGAAAAAAGGAAGTAAGAAAGGGGAAAGAAATGGGGAAGAAAGGAAGAAAAAACGAGAAAGGGAGAACGAAAGAAAGAAATTGAGAAAAAGGGAGAGAAAACGGGAGAAAAAAGAGAGAAAAGGGGAGAGAGAGATAGAGAGAGATAGATAGAGAGAGAGAGAGAGAGAGAAATTTTTCTCGTTAATGAGCAGCACTTCTACCCTGGTCAGCACTATCACCTGAACAAAATTGTCTGGCAACAGTCAGATGAATTTCTTCTGTGTTCCTTCCAATTCGCGGCTTTTGTGTCCGCGAATTTTGAATTTCACGACTTTTGAATTTCGCGACTTTTATATCCACGAATTTTGAATCAAATCGACAAGGAGTGTGGCCGCACTCAACATTGTTGTTCTGGTTAACGCCAGGCAAATTCAATCGCCTGGAGAAAGCCCTCTACTCCTCTAAGGCCCTGTTCACACAAGCGGCTTGAACTGCGCGGGAACCGCGGCGGTATCGCATAGTCAAGTTGTGTGAACGGCTCCACGGACCTATAGTGTTATCCCAATTCAATTTATTCATTTTACTTGTCTATTTCATTCATTTCTCAGTTTCATCTATTTATACATCTTATTTCAATTCTTTTATTCATCATTTTCATTAATTATTTTGCTCATTTTCCTCTCTCAAAAATGCTGCACTCTCCGTTGATTATAAACGCTGTAAGTCCCCTCCTCCTCGTCCTCCTCCCCTCCCCTCCTCTTCTTCCACCACCCTCCTCATCTCCTCCATCCTCCTCGTCCTTCTCCTCTCCCACCACCCTCCTCTTCCCCTCCCCCATCCTCCTCCGCCCCTCTCTTCTCATTTTCGTCATCGTCTGATGGGATTATGATGGCGTCAGCGATTGAGATGGAGAGAGGAGGAAGAGGAGGAGGAAGAGGAGGAGGAGGAGGAAGAGGAACGACAGCAAGAGACCACATATGAAGCAGAAAGAGAGGAGAGGGAGTTGAAGAAAGAAGAGGAGGAAGAGGAGGAGGGGGGAGGAGGGTAGGAGGAGGAGGAGGGGAGGAGAAGAAGGGGGAAGGGGAGGAGAAGAAGGGGGAAGAGGGGAGAAGGGGAGGGGAGGAGGGGGAAGGGGAGGAGCGGGAGGAGAGGAGGGAAGGAAGGAGGGAGGCAAGGAGGGAAGGAACGAGGGAAGGAGGAAAGGAAGGAGGAAAGGAAAGAGGAAAGGAAAGAGGAAAGGAAGGAGGAAGGGAATGAGGAAAAGGAGGAGGAAGGAAAGGAGGAGGAAGGAAAGGAGGAAGGGAAGGAGGAAAGGAAGGAGGAAGAGAAGGAGGAAGGGGAGGAGGAGTAGGGGATGACCTCTCATAACTCGGCAATGTCGAGCTCCTCTCCTCTGTGTACCTCATCGAAGTCGATCGAAGTCCAGGACAAGGGCGCTGCTGCTGCTGCTGCTGCCGCCTTCTCTTTGGTCTCTTCACGTTCTCTCTGCAATCAGTTGTTCCACCCCCGGCCTCCACCTCCTCTTCCTCCTCCCCTTCTCCTACTTCTCCTCTTCCTTCTCCTATTACTCCTCTTCCTCCTCCTCCTCCTACTACTCCTCTTCGTCCTCCTTCTTTCATTCCTCCTACTACTCCTCTTCCTCCTCCTTCTTTCACTCCTCCTACTACTCCCCTTCGTCCTCCTTCTTTCACTCCTCCTACTACTCCTCTTCCTTCTCCTTCTTTCATTCCTCCTATTACTCCTCTTCCTCCTCCTTCTTTCATTCCTCCTACTACTCCTCTTCATCCTCCTCCTTTCATTCCTCCTACTACTCCTCTTCCTCCTCCTACTACTACTCCTCTTCCTCCTCCTCCTTTCACTCCTCCTACTACTCCTCTTCCTCCTCTTTCTTTCACTCATACTCCCCCTTCTCCTACTCTTCCCCTTTGTCCTATTATCCCCCTTCCTCCTACCCTCCCCTTTCTCCTACTATTCCTCTTCCTCTTCCTCCTCCTCCTCCTTCCCCCTTTTTTTCCTACAGCTCTTCCCCTTTTCTCCCCCTCTTTCTCTTCTTCATCTTCACTCTTGTTTCCCTGTATGTGGTATGGGCTCCATAAACTTTATGAAGTTAATATATTTATTTGACATCCCTACGGACCAGTATCATGTATAATTCTTTTATGACTGAAAACTAATCTCCACTGAAAGAAGTGCTCTGATCACTTTTAACTTCTATTATCCCGCGCAGCATCGGATGCCTAATGTACGATGCATCACACTGCTCGCGTAATAAAACAAAGCCACTGCTGTATTGCCCGTTCCCTTTCACTCTGAGTAGTAATGAATACAGAAAATGTGATCGAACAAGTTCGAAGAACTCGAGGGTCACTCATCTACAACAAAATAAATATAATCAAGACGCCGACGTTGACATCCTCGTATATCCACTCGCGCCTACGTACGAATTATTGTACCGGAGAGGTCAAATCTCTCCTCCGTGACCACCTCTCTGACTTCATCTTTTCGGCCATTTTGTCCATATGGATGGAAACGCTGGTAATTGACGCAACACTAAAAACGCCTCGTCCTTCTTGCTTCTTCGGGATCCAATATCAGCGTATCTCTTTCACGTCTCCCTTCATAATCTTCCTCCTCCTCCTCCTCGCGCTTCACATTTTTCCTCCTACATTGTCACTCCTCGGCTAACAAATACAATCATCTTCAACGTCTCGCCTCTTCTTCATCATTTTACTCTTCTCGCCTTCCCACTCTTCTTCCTCCTCGTTCATTTCCTTTTGTCTCCTGCATTCCTCCTCCTCATCATCATAATTGTCATCACCATATCTACTTTATATTTCTCCTTTTCCTCCTCTACCTTCTCCTCTTCTTCCTTCACCTTCTCTTAATCCATTTTCCCTCCTCCTTCCCCACTTCTTTCTCCTTCTTCCCATCTTTCTCCTCCTTCCCTCTTTTCCCTCTTCCTACTCTTCCTCATCTTCCTCCTACTCTTCTTCCTCATCCTCCCCTCTTTTCATTCTTCCTACTGTTCCCCATCTTCCTCCTCCTCCTCCTTCTCCTACCCCTGTTTCTTCCCCCCATCTCCTCCTCCCTCCTCCCTCTTCCCCCTTATGGTCTTCATGTCTTTACTGTGTGCTTGCAGAGGCATTTAGCCTGGGGGTCCTATTTCTATTCTAATTTATAAACAGTTTCCATTCTCTTGCGGACTCTTTCTCTCCTCGACTCCCCAGGCTCCATAAACTCTCAAAAACGGCTTCCAATTTCCCTCCAGTGTTTTCGCTTTCGTATCAAAACGCCTGACTTCTCGGGCAAAACCCCCCTTCGCAGGAATGGCGTTTTCGAGGATTCTTTTAGGGATGAATGTCACTCAGTTTTATTCAGCTTACGGAGTATTACTGTGGTGAAGTGACGAGGAGACAATGGGGGGAGGGATATATTATATATATATTATATATATATATATATATATATTTATATATATATATATATATATATGTATACGTATATATATATATATACATATATATATATACATATATATATATATACATATATATATATATATATATGATTTACATATATATATATATATATGATTTACATATATATATAAATTATTTACATATATATATATACATATATATATATATATATATATATATAGAGAGAGAGAGAGAGAGAGAGAGAGAGAGAAACACAATATGGATGGGGAGGAGAAGGAGGAGGGGGAAGAGGGGAGAAGGGGGAAAAGAGGAGGGGGAAAAGAGGAGGGGGAGGGGATGAGGGGAGGAGGGGAGGAGGATGGGAGGAGAAGGAGGAGGGCGAGGAGGAGGGGAGGAGGAGGAGGGCGAGGAGAAGGAGAGGGAGATATACGTGGACTGATTTTTGTTGTAGTTAACGACGGACATTTTCGGTCAACAACTCTGTTTCGTCTCCGATTCGCTCTTTAAGGAAAAAAAAAGATGAAAGAGAAAAGAGAGCTTCCTTATCTCTAGGCATCTCATCAACACGCACGTTGCAGTTTTGAAAAAAAAATAAGAGTTGAGCCACTTTTGCCAAATACCCATACTTGTTGAATAGAACCTTTTAATTCGATGCCTTTCAGTGAATAGCTGGCTAGCTTGAAATAACCTCCCACACTCCTCCTCCTCCTCTCTCTAACGTGCAACCTTGGCTTGAAGAGGAATGGAAAGGGGAAGTGGAAAGGGGAAGAGGGAGGGGGAAGAGGGAAGGGGAAGAGGGAGGGGGAAGAGGGAGGGGGAAGAGGGAAGGGGAAGAGGGAGGGGGAAGAGGGAAGGGGAAGAGGGAAGGGGAAGAGGGAAGGGGAAGAGGGAAGGGGAAGAGGGAAGGGGAAGAGGGAAGGGGAAGAGGGAAGGGGAAGAGGTAGAGGGAAGAAGAAGAGGGAAGGGGTAGAGGGAAGAAGAAGAGGGAAGAGGTAGAGGGAAGAAGAAGAGGGAAGGGGTAGAGGGAAGAAGAAGAGGGAAGGGGTAGAGGGAAGAAGAAGAGGGAAGGGGTAGAGGGAAGAAGAAGAGGGAAGGGTAAGAGGGAAGGGAAAGAGAGAAAGGGAAAAGGGAAGGAGAAGAGGGAAGGGGAAGAGGGAAGGGGAATGGGTAAGGGGAAGGGGGAAGGGGAAGAGAGAAGGAGAAGAGGGAAGGAGAAGAGGGAAGGAGAAGAGGGAAGGAGAAGAGGGAAGGAGAAGAGAGAAGGAGAAGAGGGAAGGGGGAAGGGGGAAGGGGAAGAGGAAAGAGGAAGAGGAAAGGGGAAAGAGGAAGAGGGATGGGGAAGGAGATGGAGAAGAGGGGGAGAGAAGGGGAGGACAATAAGAGGGAGAGTAAGAGGGAGAGGGAGTGGGAGGCGGTAGGGGAGGGGATGGGGTAGAGGGAGAGGAATAAGGGAGAGTAAGAAGGATCTACAGGGGAGTGAGTGAGAGGCGGTGGGGAAGGGGGGGAGTGAGTGAAAGGCGGTGGGGAAGGGGGGAGTGAGTGAAAGGCGGTGGGGAAGGTGGGAGTGAGTGAAAGGCGGTGGGGAAGGGGGGAGTGAGTGAAAGGCGGTGGGGAAGGGGGGAGGAGAGGGGGAGGGGGAGAGCGGGGGAGGGGGAGAGCGGGGGAGGGGGAGAGCGGGGGGAGGGAGGGGGGCATCCGCACACGGGATTGCTTTCGAGGTATATCGCCCCAAATATAAGCGAGGGTGAGCAATGGGAGAGCCTACAGGAGGGGGAGGAAGAGGAGGATGAGGAGGAAAAGGAGGTGAGGTGCAAAGGGAGAAGGATGAGGAAGAATAGGAGGTGCAAGAGGAGGGAAGGAGGAGCAGAAGGAGAAAGAGGTGGAAGGAGGAAGAGGAGGTGCAAGTGGAGGAGAAGAAAGAGGAGTAGGAGGAGGTGCAGGAGGAGGAACAAGATGAGGAGGAAGAGAAGTACAAGGAAGAGTAGATGTAAGAGAAGGAAGAGGAGGAGGAGGAAGAGGAGGAGGAGGAGGAGGAAGAGGAGGGGGAAGAGGAAGAGGAGGAGGAGGAGGAGGAGGAAGAGGAGGGGGAAGAGGAGGGGGAAGAGGAAGAGGAAGGGGAAGAGGAGATGGAAGAGAAGGAGGAGAAAGAGGAGGAGGAAGAGGAGGAAGTGCATGAGGAGGACGAAGAGGAGGAGGAAGAGGATGTGGAAGAGAAAGTGGAAGCGAAGGAGGAGGAGGAGGAAAAGGAAGAAGAAAATACGGTGGTGATGGCGATGGTGGTGATGATGGTAGAGATGGTGGTAGTTCTGGTGCTGGCTACTAAAGGAGTAGCTCAAGAGTCGGTGTAGATGGTGGTAGTGGTAGTCGTGGTGATGGGAGCGATTAGAGCGTTAGTGGTGGTAGCGATGGTGGTTTTCTTAGCGATAGTGATAGTGTTGGTGGTAATGGTATTGATGGTTGTAGTGGTGGTTGTAGTAGTGGTGGTGGTAGTAGAGGTGGTGGTCAAATGTGGTGGCTAAATGTGGTGGTAATAGAGGTGTCAATGGTGGTAGTAACGGCGAAGGCCATGCTGGTGCAAGAGGAAGAGGCTGTGACCTTATCCTGACTGTCTTTCCCATGCCATACTTTTCCGTCGTTCTCTCACGGCTCTATCGCCATTTGCATTCGTCCACTCAAGGGGAGAGATCAGCCTCGGCCTACATCTCAGACTTAGGGCAGAAAACAGCTGATGGGCGAGGTGAGAATACGGGGAGAGAGAGAGGGAGAGAGAGAGGGAGAGAGAGGGAGAGAGAGAGAGAGAGAGAGAGAGAGAGAGAGAGAGAGAGAGAGAGAGAGAGAGAGAGAGAGGAAGAGTGCAGTAAAGACAGAACAGATGAAGAGGACAAAAACATAAAAGGAGAGAGAGGGAGAGGGAGAGAGGAGAGAGAGAGAGAGAGAGAGAGAGAGAGAGGGGGGGGAGGGGTGAGAGAGTAACAGAAGGAAGGCTAGAGAAATAAAAATGAATAAACAGGACAGAGATAAAGGAAGCAAACAGAGGAGGAGGAGGAGGAGGAGGAGGAACAGATAAGATTGGTTCAGGATCAAAAGGGGTGGGAAGAGGGGGGATGTAGGGGGGAAAGGGGGAATGAAAGTAAAGGAGAGGAAAAGACGGGCGATAAGAGGAACGAAGGCAAAACGGAGGACGACAAAGTAGAATGGGAGGGAAAGGGAGGGGAAAGGGGGAGGGAATGGGAGGAAAAGGGGGGAAAGGGGGAGGGAGGAAATGCAAGGACGAAAGTGAATATCGGGAATACAAGGAAGGAATTGGAGGAATTGGAAGGGAATGAAATTTGAAGAAACTAAAGGAAGGAATTGGATGGAGAAGTTGGGGGAGGGGGAAAAGGGGAGGGGGAAAAGGGGAGGGGGAAAAGGGGAGGGGGGAAAGGGGAGGGGGGAAAGGGGAAAGGGGGGGGGGGAAAGAGGAGGGAGAAAGGGGAGGGGGAAAAGGGAGGGGGAAAAGGGGAGGGCGAAAAGGGAAGGGGGAAAAGGGGAGGGGGGAAAGGGGAGGGGGGAAAGGGGAGGGGGAAAGGGGAGGGGGAAAGGGGAGGGGGAAAAGGGGAGGGGGAATAATGAAAGGGGCAAAGGGGAGGGGGAAAAGGGGAGGGGGAAAAGGGGAGGGGGAAAAGGGGAGGGGGGAAAAGGGGAGGGGAAAAAGGGGAGCGGGAAAAGGGACCATGAGGAGTTTTTGAGGCTGGGATATAAGGAGTGAGTTGGAAAGATACGAGGAGGAGGAGGAGGAGGAGGAGGAGAAGGAAGAATCTTGGAGGGATTAAAGGCGGGGCTTGGCAGGAAGAGGTGGAGGAAAGAGATGGAGGGTGAGAAGCTGAAAGAACGTTGGAGTGAAGATGAAAAGAAGAGAGAAATGGAGAAAAATAGGAAATGAAAGGACGAGAGATAGGGAGAGAACTGATAAAAATGTGTGAGGGAGAGGAGGTGAGTGGGAGGAAGGAAGAAGAGAAATGAGAGGAGGAGGAGAAGAGGAGGAAAAGGAGGAGGTGGAGGAGGAAAAGGAGGGGGTGGAGGAGGAGGAGGAGGAGAATAAGGAGTAGGAGGAGGAGGAGGAGGAAGAGAAGGAGAAGGAGGAAGGGGAGAAGGAGGAGAAGCAGAAGGAGGAGGACAATATGCTGGACAAAGAGGAATAGGAAGAATATAAAGAGGAGTAAGAAGAGGAAAAGGAGGAAGAAGAGAAGGAGGAGGAGGAAGAACGGAAGGCAGAGAAGGTGAAAAGTAAGAAGGAGAAGAAAAAGAAAATGAAAAGGAGGAAGAAGAGGAGGAAAAAGAAGAAGAAAAAGAAGAGGAAGAAGAAAAAGAAGAAAAAGATGAAAAGAAGAAAAAGAGGAAAAAGAAGAGGAAGAAATGGAGGAAAAGAAGAAAAAGAGGAAAAGAAGAAAAAGAGGAAAAAGAAGAGGAAGAAGAGGAGGAAGAAGAAGAGGAGGAAGAAGAGGAGGAAGAAGAAGAGGAGGAAGAAGAATAAGAAGAAGAGGAAGAAGAATAAAAAGAAGAGGAAGAAGAATAAAAAGAAGAGGAAGAAGAATAAAAAGAAGAGGAAGAAGAAGAGGAAGAAGAATAAGATGAAGAAGAAGAGGAAGAAGAAGAAGAAGAAGAAGAAGAACAACAACAACAACAACTGTGAACCCGTTTCCATCACTTATTCTAAACGACCTTAAGCCGACTTAACCACCCGTGAAATGGAACCCCGGCGATTCCCATCATTGTTTACGAAGATCTTCAACCCTTTTTCACAGTCGCCTTTCGAGTTCGTATAAACAGCCACAAACAGAAAAGACTTGGTCATTTCACTTCTTCTGGATCGCCGGATCATGCATATCACATCTAAGGATTTTGTAATGGCTGTCGACGGCTTAAAGAAAATCTTCTGGCCAGAGAGATAATAATAGAAAATATTTATTTTTACATTTAGATTGTGGCCTTCTGGATTGTGTCATTACCTCGTAAAGCTTTTTTTTTTTGTCAACTTAAACTCATTTATTCCGTTTTATATTTGATGATTTCATTCCAAACACCACTTTAGATTGCGCTATATTTTGTGTGTTTCTTCAGTAGAATAAAATTTCATGATGGCGGTCAGAAATGATATATAAAAATATCCAGACGTGAAAATCAAATAAAACATATTAACACCTCAATTAACACTATTAACTATCTACTTTTAGTATCTGATCTAGCTATGGACCAAAAGGTCTACTGTCGCTATGCACTTCCTTTATAATACCTTTGTAAACTCCTTCCACCATTTTGCTTACTAACCTTTTTTTTTTTTTTTTTTGTATATATGAAATATCTATTTGGCAAAAACAACAACTTGTTTTACCAGCTGACCCTTCCCTAGATGTCCCACATCCCGAATTCAGTATTCTTCGCTTCATTATGCATTCTTTGGCCTATCGCTGAACGAACATGAACGAAAATCATTGGTTTCCCTGGCGTTTCACATCAAATTGACTTGGTCCTTCCCCTTATTGTCTTTTATCTCATCTATTTATTTAACAACAGCCATTATTATTTATATATATATATATATATATATATATATATATATATATATATATATATATATATATATATATTTTTTTTTTTTTCCCTTTCGTCCTTGGCTTCCTTTGCAATGCTGTGGCAAATTGTACAGATGGCCCACCTTTGACGCCAAACAATTTCATTATATGGTATATCAATGTAGAGATGGTGACGGAAGAGGCGGCGGTAAGAGGTAGATGGACAGAGTATTTTAGGGAGTTGCTAAATGAAGAGGATAGGGAGAGAAAGATGGCTGCAGACGGAGACGCTAAGAAAACGACAGTGATGGATGAAGAAAATAGGGGAGAAATAAGAAAAGATGAGATGAAAGCGGTTATTAAAATGATGAGAGCAGGCAAGGCACCTGGGTTACATGGGTGGCATGTGGAGTGTCTAAAAAACGGAGGTACAGTGATGGTGGACTGGCTGGTGAGATTATTTAATGATTGTCTAAAAGAGGGTAGAGTGCCGGAGGACTGGAGGAAAGCCTGTATAATTTTGCTTTACAAGCGAAAAGGGGGGAAAATGCGAGTGTAGTAGTTTCCGAGTGATCCGTTTGTTGAGTGTAGTTGGAAAGGCTTATGGGAAGGTTTTGAGAGGATTAGGAGAGAAACGGAGGGAGTAATTGGTGAGGAACAGAGTAAGTTTAGAAAAGGTGGGGGGTTGCGTGGATGAGATTTTTGTGGTAAGGCAGATATGTGAGAAAGCTTTAGCAAAGGGTAAGGATGTTAGTTGGGCCTTTATGGATTTGGAAAAGGCTTATGATAAGGTAGACAGGAAGGCAGTGTGGGAGGTTTTGCATATATATGGGACAAACGGAAAGCTGTTGAGAGCAGTTAAGATTTTTTACGAGAGTAGTAGAGCCTGTGTTAGAATTGGTAAGAGGGAGTGGCTTGAGGTAAAGGTGGGATTTCGCCAAGGATGTGGGTGGGAGTTGGGAGGGTTAGGGATTTCTCTACGTTTTCTCTTTTTCTGCATGAGAGGAGAGGGGGGGGTCGCCGACTAAATGGAGCGGCACTGCTGTAGATTTGCTGTGTCTGCTGTATTGCCCCTGACCCATGGATGATGCAGGGATGACCCATTATCCAGGAGAGCCCAAGAAAAAAAGGGGGAGGGGGAGGGAGGGAGAGGTGGTGAATGGGAGTGGAGTGGGCAGAGACGAAATGGGTGGGAGTGGAATTATGCCTTTTGACTTTGGCTACCTCTCTTGTAAGGTGGAGAAAGCACTATGTATATATATATCTAAGTATATGTATATTGAAACCTCAACAAACCACACTAGGAAAAAGCATGGTTAGTTACCCGACTCGTATAACGTAGGCACGATAGAGCCGATTTATACACTATGAATTACTCAGCGGAGCGGGCTGAAGTTGAAGAAAAGGAAGAGGATGAAGAAGAAAAAAGGAGACGAAGAAGCAGAAGAGGTAGAAGAGAAAAAAGAGGAGAGGAAAAAAGAGAAGAAAAAGACGAAGAAGACGACGAAGAAAAATAAAAATAAAAATGAAAAGGACAATTCTGGCTCGATTGTATACGTAGGATGCCCTCCACTTCAGGAACCCTTTCAGAGGCTTCAGGCTGTGCTTAATAGCCTTCTTCACTTATTTCCTCATCGGCGTGACCCGGCCAGAGTTTTCCTATTGTGTGACGTGGAAGTCTCCTGAAGCGCCTGCTTCCTCCAAAACCTCAGAAGGATCTGACGGACGAAGTCCTTCAAGTATATCCTTCCTCCGACATCAAACAAAACTTGAGGTGACGCCTTTATGTCTTAGTTTAGTTTAGTTTAATTAGAGAGAGAGAGAGAGAGAGAAGAGAGAGAGAGGAGGGAGAAAGAGAAGGAGAGAGGAAAAAGTGAATGGGAAAGAGAAAGAGAAGGACGGGGGTAAGGGACCACGAACAAACTCTCCTTCATGATTCGATATGAAATCCAGAAATATATTCTCCACATCTAGGAGGACCGCTTAAAGTGGCGATCCTTCTTTTCCAAAAAATTCTAGAAGAAAAAGAAAAGAAGAAGAAAAGAAGAAGGAAAAGAAGAAAAGAATAGAAGGAAAAGAAGAAGAAAAAGGAAAAGAAGAAAAGAAAAGTAGAAGAAAAGAAAATAAGAGTTATAAGGTCTATACGCCCAGAGACTACGAAATATACACATAGTTCTCTCTATTCGAAATCTCTCCAAAGTTCGGAAATCTCCTCTTTTCGGAACATTAACCTAAAAAAAAAAAAAAAAAAAAAAAAACACACACACACACACACATATATATATATATATATTATATATATATATATATATATATATATATATAATATTTTGGATTTTTTCGGACAAGGCGTTTACGTTCCGAATTTCAGAAGTTTCGAAATTTCAAGAGAGACTCCCAATAGAGGGCACGATCTGCATTATGTACCAGTATCTTCCCTTTAAGACGATAACTTCGTTAACAACTTACGGAAGCCAGTCAGCGGTTTGTCTAAACTTGTCTTCCTAAGCTTAGTAAGTTTGTTATCTAACTCCAGCAGCGGCTTATATAAATACCAATCCTGATACATCTAGTTTAGCTAACCCCCTTCCGTACCGGGTGGCACATTCCCTCATACTTTGGATGTTGACAGGCGATTTAATTCACCTCCGAGGTGCCCCCTTTGTTAAGAACACAAAGGAACACAAAGGAAGAACAAAAAACAGCAGGGCTACTGGCCCTAGCGAGGCTGTTTGTATTTACTATACTAAGCTACAGTTAAGAAAACAGGGCAGATGAACTAACACTACTGCTACCACTATCCTATCCAATTACTATAAAATCCTGGGGTGTCAGATCTTTTATTGCAAGGGATAATATTCTATTTGCGGATTAGAGTCTAAGTATAAATCTAGGCGATTTTCAAATGCTGTTATTGTGTTACTTTCAACGACAGTGGAAGGTAACGAATTCCACGCATTAACAACCCGGTTAAAGAAGAAATGCATATTTTCATTCGAAGAAAATCTTTGACCAATTACTCTAAAATCGAGGAGCCTACACCAGGAGGCGCTGAGTAGCTGCGGCCGAAGCCGTCACCTTTGCCCTGTGTACATGCGCTTTAGGGACTGTTGGCGACAGGTAACAGTCACTGCCGGGAATCGGGGAGGAGTGCGGGATTCGACCCACAACTAAGCGAATCACATTTTTCAGTGATGATATTGATAATATTTTGTGAACATACAAACCAATTCAACTACGAAGAAACAAGGAACTGGAAGAAAAGACTAAAGTAAATTAAGAAAAAATTAATCAAGAATAAGTACAAATAGCAGAGGGAAAAGATATTTAGGTACAGTCAAATCCTAAAGTTCGTCGACAATCGAGTTGCTCCTTTTTGATAACAGATGTCTCTTTGATCGTCGTACGCTGTTTCAAAACGAAGTTATCCGAATAAAGAAATAATGAAGAAACAAATGAATAAATAATAAATAAAAGATAAATAAATATATGAATAAATGAACAGATGAATATATATGGAAAATAAAACGAAATGAATAAATGAAATTACATATCAATAAACCAATATATATATATATATATATATATATATGTATATATATATATATATATATACGTATATGGATGTATATGTATATATATATATATATATTTATATATATATATATATATATATATATATATATATATATATATATATATATATATATTATATACATATTATATATATATATATATATATACTGTATACATATTATATATATATATATATATATATATATATATATATGTATGTATGTATGTATAAAATAAACCTAACAAAAATAAAATAAGATCAAACAAAACGAATGATCAAAATAAATAAATTTCTTTGGGACATTCATTCCAAACGAGAATAACACGAAATGAGTGGGCGAAGTTCGGAACCCACAAGGGAACGAGTGAACCCACACGGGGACGGGGGGAAACGGGGGGGAAGCGGGGGGGCCAATTTTTAATCTGAAGGTCCCACAGTACTTTGTATAGTTTCCGGCGACTTTACTTCAAGTCTGGAAATAAACTTTCGAGAAAACTTTAAACTTGAGAGAAATTACTTCAACTTTTATTCCATTCTATTTTTACCTATTTCATCTTCCTTGTTTTTCATTTCATTCATTTATCAATATATCTTTTTAATTTAATCATTTGTCTATTTATTCTTACTCATCTATTTGAATGTGTTTGAGATGAGGTGTCTGAAAAGTATGATGGGGGTTACTAGGCTAGATAGAGTGAGAAATGAGGAGGTGAGGTGAAGAACGGGGGTGGAAAAGGAGTTGGGAGGTAGGGTTGATGAAAGAGTATTAGGATGGTTTGGACACATGGAAAGAATGAGTGAAGAAAGACTAGTAAAAGAGGTATGGAAGGCAGATGTGGAGGGAGTGAACATGAGGGGACGTCCTAGGATGAGGTGGATGGATGGGGTGAAGGGGGCTTTGGGAAAGAGGGGAATGTCTGTTGAGGAAGGACGGGAGAGGACAGAAGACAGGAGTGAATGGAGAATGGTTGTATATGGATGATGTTGTGATGCATGAGGTGGAATGGGCGGGGGGATGGGGGGTGAGGTAGTATGTGTGACCAAAAATTTAACGCAGCCCGAAGGGTTTCTCCCCGTCTTCTTTTATGCATGGGGGGACGGAGAGGGGGGGTCGCCGATTTAATGAAGCGGCCTTGCTGTGGATGTGCTGTGTCTTGCGACACTGCTTCTGACCCAGGGCAGTGGAAAAGGTGCAGGGATGACCCGTCATCCAGGAGGTGCTCAGATAAGGGGACGGGTGGAGGGGTGTGGAGTGTATTCAGGGATGGAATGGGTGGGAATGATTTTATGCCTTTTCCTTTTTGGCTACCTCCCTTGTAAGGGGGGAAAAAGCCTTGGTATATGTATGTTTATATATACATACATATATATATATATATATATATATATATATATATATATATATGTATATCATATATACATACATACATTTACATCCAATAATTCCGACTGGTGATTCTATTCAGATACATTTACATGTATAATATTATGCAGAGCACATACATTTTAAGCCATTGATTAATGATCGAGTAGTCAAACCTAATAAGACCATAATTGAAGGCTTATGAAGCTTATTAATTTGAATAATTATTCATTAATTAAGACTGCTTTACTAAACACCCCGTAGATATAATGTATATACGTACACACATGTACGCACAGACACGCACACATACACACACCGGTAATGGGTACATCTCGTAAGCATAAAAAAGAAAAGTCTGAAGGTTTTCTTAAGCAGAGAATCATGGGTTCCAGCGACAAGAACAAATTTATAAATAAATAAATAAATTAATAATAATAATAATAATAATTATAATAATGATAAATGATGATAATTTTTATAATAATAATAATTATAATCATAATAATAATAATAATTATAATAATAATAATTATAATAGTAATAATAATCATTATAATAAGATGATAATAATGAAATAATAATAACAATAACAATAATAATAAAAGACCCCATATTTCAGCTTTTGTCCACTTACCAAACACTACAATACGTCGTTCGCGTCACTGGCTGCCAAATCATGCTGCTGTGGTTGTGCACTCACCCCCCCCCCCCTCCAAACGAAATCTGAAAGGCGCCTCAATCAGAATGACAACAAACGGTAACGAAATCAGACGCGGGTTGTCCGCTCGTCCCGAAATGTGGGGTCCCCACTGTTCGGTCCAATTTCATGAATTTTGCTGACATAATGCAGAGATGGAGCATAGGTGCCAACGGCGGGAGCAACACATGAATAGGAAGTGATTATATTTGGATCATGGTGAAACTCGTTTATCAGCAAAGCAAGAAAAAATAAATTATTTTTACCATTTTGAATAGCGAAGGGTTCCCTATGCTACAGTTCAGCAGTAGTTTGGAATAAATAAACAAATAAATAAATAATAATTATAAAAAAAGAAATCTGCAAGGATTTTGTTGCCGATTATTTCTTGTTATTATTATTAATTTTTTCCCAAGAGCTGCCAAACTTTATCACTTTGCTATTCAAAAGGGTAATTATGATGAAACATATTTCTTTTGCTTTCTACACACATTTCATTTCCAATTTAAGTGGAAGGGAGGGGGGTTTAATAAGTTGAGCAGAACCCATGTATAGACAACCATAGTCAATATACATGACTTCACACTTTACATCATCTATTCTGGTTACCCCTAAATTATCTAATTTTATTAAGGATTAAAAAAAAAATTTTGAAGAGACCAGAACAGTCGTTAAACAGCACTACACAATTAAAAGGTACAATCAAAAACACAAGTTATCACACATGCACAAAACGAAAGTATACTGATACACATACAGACATAAGTTGACACGAACGGAATACGCATATGGAGATATAACAGGTGTAAAACTAAAACATTTAGCGAGGTCAAAGCGATCCACTGTTTGAGGTCAACACAGGAGGTAACGAGATTGACTTAATCCTGCTGAATTTAACCTGATTTAACACACACACACACACACACACACACACACACACACACACACACACACAAAACCATAAACATAAAAATGCAAATATATACAGAAGCACCCATCCATACACATGTACATGCAGTGTACACACACACACATACATACACACACACACACATACATACATACACACACACACACACACACACACACAAACCATAAACACAAAATACAAGTACAAACAAAAACACGCACCCATACACATATAGTACGTGCAGTACACACACACACACACACACGCATGCACACACAAACAAACACACACACACAAACACACACAAACAAACACACACACACAACTCCTGGCGCAGTTGGTAGAGGTCTCGGTTGCCACTACGACAGTCCGGGTTCGAATCCCACCCAGGGCTGAAATAATTTCAGTATCACTGCGCTGCGGGTTGTTACTCCAACTCTCGTGGTTGGGAAGTTGTGGGTGTGTGAGTGTGTCATGTCACAGTATTACCCATAGATCGGTCATACATGAGCTCTGAGCTCTCTTCCGTGAGGGAAATAGTTGTCGATCACGATTTCAACACGTGATCCAAGACCATGGTGAATCACACAAGTATACACGTATTCAGAATGTGTACAGCCCGGTTATCCATAGGTTTTGTTTGGGTGCATCGGGTCGTGTGGCCACGAAAGCGAGCGAACGTACAAAGAAGGAACTTGTGAATGAAGATGTGCACTGACGTATAATAGTCGTATTAAAGCTTTAACACGACTCAGGTCCTGCATCCCATCTACAACACATATACATATACATCCATGTTCAAGCAAACACACACACACAAACATACACTCTCACATACACACACACACCTATATACAAATATGTTTTTCATGTTTATTTATTTATTTATTTATTTATTTATTTTTTTATTAATTCCATCTGTTTTGTCTCCAGGGAATTCTTTCAGAAGTGAAACTCGTATCATCTATCTCCTCCTCCCATCACACTCTTCGTGGAAGAGTTTGAAGCTCACCAGTAAACCTCAAGATTTTTTTCTTAAACTGATATACCGGTGCACCATATGTATGTGTTACTTGGGCTAAGTGACGTAGGGAGAGAGTGATGCGCGGTTTCGTTCGTATACTTTATTCTAGTGAAGATACGTGTGTCAGAGGCAGACGTGGCGTGGTCCCCGAACTGGGAGACCAACCGCGAAGGTCTAGTGACGAGCTACAAATACAGAGGGCTGACTGGATGGCCTGCCCGCTCAGGGTAGGCAGTATATATACACGGGACTGACCCGACGCCATGAACCAGACGCGACCTAATTGCGGCGACCCTTTCTGGCCTGTCAATACCAGCGTCAGGTCCTATGCACTCCAACCTCAAATGCATACAATTTGCACCGATGCTAGAATGCTTGTGGGGAACATGTACACGACACCGGCATACTCCTTACACTTCCTAGCATAGGTGTCATAATTCAATGCTTTTTTATTATTTATTTTCCCATGTGGTAAGTTAGTGTGTGTGTGTGTGTGTGTGTGTGTGTGTGTGTGTGTGTGCGCAAACGTCTGCGTATGTATACATTCATGTATGTATTCACGTGTTAGTGTATGTACACAAGCGTGTATACGCATACATCACATCCTTCCCATCCCTATCGTGACTCGAGGACCAAAGGGAAGAGCAATTAAAACATGATGCCCCAAGCTGTATATATATATATATATAAATATATATATATAATATAAATATATATATATACATATATATATATAATATAAATATATATATATACATATATATATACATACATATATATCACCAAGTACTGTATATAGTAATAATTTTGAAAACGCTATAAAATAATAATAATAAACAATAATAAAAAAAAATCAGTCTATACAAGTAAACGTCTTCAGGTAAACAAGGTCAGACGGAGGGTGAGACGCTCTGTCGCCCAGGTAACTTCTTCTGACCCCCCATCCCCCTACCCCCGCCTCCTCCTAATCCCCCAACAGGGTTGTAGGCCATGACGCCCATGGGAGTGTGAGGGAGAAGAGCAGACGACCGGGAAGGGAGAGGGGTGGGAGAGGGATGGGAGAGAGGTGGAGGAAAAGGACGTACTTGAGATAATAGATGGAGTTAGTATAGGTAGGAGAGTGAAGGAATGTATTGGGAAAGGTCGGAGGGAAGACGGGGAGAGAGAAGAGAGAGAAGAGAGAGAAGAGAGGAAGAAATGAGTAAGAGGTGAAAGGGAAATGGGAACTAAGAGAGGTAGGAAAAGGAAACCGGAGGGGAAAGAGGAAGGAGGAGGAGGGAGAGGGAGAAAAAATAAAATAAAAAAGAGGAGAGGAGAGAAAGGGAAAAAGAGAGACGGGAGAAAGAGCAGAATGAGAATGGGGTAAAAATTGAGAAAAGAGAGAAGAGGAAGAAATGGAGGGAATGGTAAAGGTTGAGAAAAAGAGGAAGAAACTGAGGAGGACAAAGTGGAGGGAGGGAGAGGGGAGGGAGAGGGGAGCGAGAGAGGAGGGAGAGAGGAGGGAGAGAGGAGGGAGGGAGAAGGGAGGAAGAAGGGAGAGAGGAGGGAGAGACGAGAGAGGGAGAAGGGAGGTAGAAGGGAGAGAGGAGGGAGAGAGGAAATGAGACGAAGAAGAGGGAAAGAAGAGGTGGTAAAGGGGGGAGGAATAGAGGATGAAGATGGTTAGTAGAGATGAAGAAGAGTGAAAGAAGCGGGAAAGAAGAGGTGAAGAAAGGAGGAAGATGAGGGGAAGGAGAGGAAAGAGAGGGTAAAGAAAGAGAAAGGAGAGAGTAAGGAAAGGGAAAAGAGAGGGGAAAGTGTGGGAAGAGAGAAGAGGGACAGGGATGGATAAGAGCGATAAAGAGAGGGAGAGGAATGGTAGAGAGGGAGTGAGAATGAAGAGGCTCTGTCGACCTCAGATAGCGTCCTGCATCTACATATTAACAACAAACTTGTTGAAAGTAATTAACTGAAACAGGTCTAACGATCACCACAGAATTAAACAGACAATCGCAGTCAGGACCTAGAAAGTGATTAAAATGTGAAAACGGTCACCGAAAACCTTTACTCGTTTTAATTTGTTTATAAACATTTCACGACAACGTCAACCATAACACGCTGACAGATGTACGATGTCAGTCATTTGGTGCGTCGAATTCCCACGGTTCGGATGACGTAATCGTGTGACCTCTGTATACTAAACTTTTCCTTTATGCGAATTAAACCAAACTGAGTATGCTTAAACTCTATAATAAGTAACAAGTTAACGCTCAAGCCTTCATACTGTGTTCACGTGTAACGGGGTTGAACACTGAACACAGGTCGAAGACCAAACACAGTTTGAACAATGAACACAACCTTTGGTTACACAAGCCCGTTACAACGCTGCCCTTGCATCGATTCCTCTAACATAGTAACACCCTTTATATGTGTTATTCTGGCGAAAACAAAGACTTAATTCACCCAGGGGAGGTAGGTAGGTAGGTAGGTGTGTGTGTGTGTGTATTCACCTCGGATCTGCTGCAGTCTCTGTCGAGACAGCCAGACACCACCCTACGGCAGTGAGCTCAGAGCTCATTATTTGTGTGCGTGTGTGTGTGTGTGTGTGTGTGTGTGTGTGTGTATGTGTGTGTGTGGGATAAGGGAGGTCTCGAGGTAATCTGGGGGTCTCGCTCCCCGAACGACCTATTTGCTGTCGAGTTAACTGGATGATATGAATATAATCCGGAGCCCATGATAATAAAATCTGCGAGAGACGTTATCGGGTCCAAAGGTCTAGTGTCGGTGTTCATGGGGTATAAATAAGTTTGATAATACGGAGGGAGGAGGAAGAGGAGGAGGAGGAGGAGGAGGAGGAGGAAGGGGAGGAAGGGGAGGAGGGAGTGGAGAAGGAAGAGGAGAAGAGGAGGGACTGGGGAAAGTAGAGGAGTAGAGGAATGAGTGGAGGAAAAAGAGGAGGAAAAAGAGGAGGAAGAAGAGGATGAGAGGGAGGAGGGAGGGGAGAAGGAAGAGGGGGAAGTGGAAAAGGAAGAGTGAGTGGAGAAGGAAGAGGAGAAGAGGAGGGGCTGGGAAAAGGAGAGTAGTAGAGGAGGGAGTGGAGGAAAAAGAGGAGGAAGAAGTGGATAACAGGGAGAAGGAAGAGGAGGAGGAGGAGGAGGAGGAGGAGGAAGAGGAGGAAAAGAGGATGAGGAAGAGGATGAGAAGAGGATGGGGATGAGAGTGGTGATAATTAGCGGGTAGACGAGTAGGAAATGGAAGAGGAGGAAGAGAAGGAAGACGGAGAGGACGAGGACAAGGAGAAAAATTAAAATGAAAAGAAGGGAGGAAATGAGATCCAAGAGGAATGGAAGTTCAAATGATAAGGAGGACGAGACAGAAGTAAGAAATACAAGAAAGTGTCTTCTACGGTGAGCGGACAATTCCCCCGACGGACAAAAATACAATCAGTGAAAAGTGTAGGTTAGGTTAGGTTAGGTTAGGTTAGGTTAGGACAGGTTAGGATAGGTTAGGTTAGGATAGGTTAGGTTAGAATAAGTTAGGTTAGGTTAGGATAGGTCAGGTTAGGAGAGGTTAGGATAAGTTAGGATAGGTTAGGTCAGGTTAGGATAGGTTAGGTTAGGATAGGTTAGGATAGGTTAGGTTAGGTCAGGTTAGAATCTGTCAGGCTAGGATAGGTTAGGAGTTAGGATAAGTCAGGTCCTTCCCTCCCCCCAATATTCCTATTGGGGTTTTGTCTGCTTTGCAGATTGGATTTTTGTCTGTTGGGATTTTGTCATGTGCTCATCTCCTGCACGTGTACATAATGACCCACACTGAGGTGCACTGATGCAGCCCATAACTCATTCCTTTCACGCCAAGGCGCATGCGCACCCATAGGTGCTCCAGAGCTCTTAAAATGTTTAACATCAATTGGAAAAAAGACGGGAGAACGTGTTTGTAGCTCTTACTTTCGATACCCGACCTAGATACTTAATAGAACAAGAATTGTGGGACAACCCATTTTCATGAAAAAAGAAATAATAAAATAAATTGGAATATCAAATTGTGTTATCGATCATCACAAATGAATGAATATATAGATAAATGAATTGGATAAAAACATGTCATCGACCAACACCACGACCATAATCATATCACTCACCGCTCCATTAACACACTGAAAGACAACACACTGCTGCATGCCAGACCCCCTGATATCCACCCTTCTGAATCCTCTCTCCCACGAAAGGACAGAGTCCACCTGGCCAGACTGCGTTGCGGCCACCACCCAGCACTTCTAAGCTACCAGAAGAGGCTGGATAACCGCATTCTGAACAGCTGCCCAGGATGTAACACTTCATCCCATACCATACAACACATAATGGAAGACTGCATTATACACAATCATGCACGCAAACAACACAACATACACTCTATAAAGGATTTGTGGGAAAACCCAGTTTCGGCTGTGGCATTCCTTGGGGAGACGGGACTGCTCGGACACAGTCTAGGGAACGACAACAACAACAACAACAACAACAACAACAACACGACCAAAGCTATAGGGGAAGGGGATTAAGAATCTTATTTTGTCATTTTACTTAGCGTAATGGCAATAAATCTTCTCATCTAATATCACAGCTGGATGTCAGGTCTATAACTCATAAGCATAAGTACATAAAACTCGTCTTTTATGAGCAATGAGTAATTACGTTATGCAGCAAGATATTAAAAAGATATAATAATAAATAATAATAAATAATGATGATGATGATGATGATGATGATGATAATGACTGCAACGTGCAATGCTGAGTGATTTATTGCTAATTATGTTGTCAAAATACGATATATGTCTATTTCCTTTTTACCTTTAAGTACAGTTTATCGGATTTGCTTCAGATCATTATCGCATGTTACTGATAGTACTTCATTATAATTGATGAGAAAGGGATGAATATAGAGGAGAGGTTGGAAGAGCAGGAGGAGTAGGAGTAGTAGTAGTAGGAGGAGGAGGACGACGAAGGGTAGTGGAAACAGATGGAGCAGGAAAGGCATGAAGAAGCACAGGAAACTGTGTTTTTGTGAATGTATTTACATTATATATTATGAATGCAGCGATGCATTCGGAGAATTCAATTATGCATATATATATATATATTATATATATATATAATATATATATATATATATATATATATATATATATATATATACTGTATACACATGCGACACGGAGAATCCCCTGTAAATATCAAACACAAATCTTTCATCCATTCATTCCTGGAATTCCATCACAGTTGCCTAAAATGGTCTGGACTTGGCCAGAAAAAAATTCTTGGAGTGCAACAAGTATACAAATGGGTTCGAAAAATCACGTTGACAGGTTCTGGGGT
>NC_134781.1:14554863-14556506 GCF_046742065.1 Oratosquilla oratoria | reverse complement strand
CATAGTCCACTTTAATCAACAATCTCACCCTTTCTCTAACACTGGGGATATTTCCTGTGTGTTCCTCTATCTACTTATCTCCTCACATTCTTTCCTATACATTGTGTGTTGTTCCTATTGACTGTTTTTGTGTGTGCCTCTCCGAAATTTAATCTGTATTAAACCATATACTTTTTTTTTGTTGTAGCTGTTTAATAACCCGAACACGGAAATAATCCCAAATCCTCATGAAAACGACCAGCTGAACAGTGTGTCTAATATCGGAACCTCATACTACCTTTCTGTTGTCCTGTGTATTGTATTTGTGTGTGTATAGTGTGTAGTCTACTTCTATAATAGTTTTACGTGTGTGTGTGTGTGTATCCGGTGTGTGTACTGTGTGTGTATTGTATAATCCATTTATACATATCATATTTTATAATCCAATATGAGGCTTTATATATACCCATATATATATATACTATACCATATACATCATTATTCATCATCGTAGGGGTAGCGTTGTCAGTATGCGTGTTCTTTATGACAGTTGTGATGTGTCGAGCAAAAGCTAGGCAGTCCAACCTACTATATTCATCTATTTTGAAATAAAACCCGTTCGACGTTGCTCCTGACAGATCTGGAGGTCGTTCCCCTTCTTCGTCTCCATCGAAGGTTGCCTCACCATTACCTCCTACATCTGCCTCCTAAATACCTATGACGTAACACCACTGCCTCTTGTCACCATCCAATGAAATAAAGGGACAAGGACCTCCTACCTCTCAGTACATTGCCTCACGCTTCGAACTGACCCTTATGCCTCTAACCTAACTCCTTGTTAACTGCCTCTTAGCCCCTGTTCATCTTACCTGAACTACATCTACCTTCTACCTCTACTACTGTACACATTCCCTCTGAGGACGGACGGCATCTACGAGACTTTTATCCAGTTTATGCCTCTAAATGCCTCTTGGTATACAGTCTACCCGGTGCCTCTTTTTCACGAACTAGGGGCATCTCAGACTAAACTACTATTACCTCATGCCTCTGCCTCCTACCATCCTCGTCAGAGTCTATGTACGCATCTCCATCTAGGAGATATGCAATTATACTCTCATCTCCTATTTCATTTCCTGGGATACATTTGTCTCCTTTCCCCCGCCCCCTCCCCCCCCTCTCCACCACCAATTATGTCAGAAGCATTTCCACCACAAACATCATCAAGTCCTCTTCTTCCTCCTTCTCCTCCTCTTCCTCCTTCTCCTCCTCTTCCTCCTCCTGCAACTACTACAAGCAAAACTAAAACTATTGTCATTCGTTTTCCTTCCTTTCTTCAACTCTCGATTTACTTCTTCATACCTCCTCCTCTTCCTCCTCCTCTTCTTCTTCCTCTTCCTCCTCCCCTTCCTGCAACTACAATTGAAACTATTACCATTCGTTTCCTTCCTTTCCTCCCCCCTCAAATTTTCTCGTTCATACCTCCTACTACTCCTCGTCTTCCTCCTCTTCCACGTTTCTTTTTATTTCTCTACATTCCTGTTTTTATCGCAAGATTAAAATCCTCTTTTTCATCCCTCCACTTGGATATTAATCAATAAAACAATAATCATCGTGGTGCAAGAAAAAATAAACACATTAAAAAACAATAAGATATAAAAAAATAA
>NC_134781.1:14544863-14549863 GCF_046742065.1 Oratosquilla oratoria | reverse complement strand
ATAGTCCAAAGATAAAATGCTTACCACTGCTATATTTCTACTATCCCTCTTTTTTCATAAATCTCGCTTTAAACACTCCACCTCTCTTCGGTTCGATATTACACACATGGACAGAAGCGCTGTTTACTGCTCAGCCGTGCATGAGTAATGAAAGACCTTTAGCTATATAAAAGAAACCTCTTAGGTCTCTCGGAGAATATTAATTTCATGAGAAAATAACTTGGGAGGACAATTTTAGAAAGAAAATTTAATTTCCGTAGAGAAGAGAGTTTGGTGACATAAGTACACTAGACAAAACTCTTCTTTCGTTCAAGTTAATATACTGGACGTGCACACACACACACACACACACACACACACACACACACACACACACACTAGGTGGCGCGGTTGATAGAGCATTGGACTGCTAGTACGGTGGTGCCCGCAGTACCTGGTTCGAATCCTGCCCAGGGCCGAAATTATTTCGGTATCGCTGCGCTTCGGGTCGTTACTCTGACTCTCGTGGGCGGGGAGTTGTGTGTGTGTGTGTGTGTGTGTGTGTGTGTGTGTGTGTGTGTGTGTGTGTGTGTGTAAGGTCATAGCATTACCCATAGATCGGTCATACGAGCTCTGAGCTCTCTTCCGGGAGGGAAATAGCTGTTGATCACAAGTCCAACCCGTGATCCAAAGACCAAGGTGAATACACACACACACACAGTTGGTAGAGCTCCCGGCCGCCACTATAGCGGTCCGGGTTCGAATCCCGTCCAGGGCTGAAATAATTTCAGTACCACTGCGCTGCGAGTCGTTATTCCAACTCTTGTGGGCGGTAAGTTGGGTGTGTGTGTGCGTGTAAGGTCACAGCATTACCCATAGGTCGGTCATATGTGAGCACTGAGCTCTCTTCCGGGAGGGAAATAGCTGTCGATCACGAGTCCAACACGTGATCCATGACCATGGTGCATCACACACGCACACACACACACACTCGATCTCACGAATGATATGATGCATAAAAGGAAAAAGAAAAATTAAGAGAGAGAGAGGGAGAGAGAGAAAGAGAGAAAGAGAGAGAAAGAGAGAGAGAGAGAGAGAGATAAAGGGGGGGGGAGAAGGAGAGAGTCCATTAGTCATGTTTCCTCGTTTTGGTGAAAGCAAATTGGTTCCTGCTTCTCTGACGTCATCATAAAACAACAAATCCCCCCAATATCGCCCCCCGCCGCTTCAATTGATCACAGGTGAAAACAAACAAATTAAATGCGAAATAACGACCCCATACACAAATAAGAAAAATATAATAAACAAACAAATAAAAGAAGAATAGACATACAAAAGTAACTTAATAAAATGAAAAATAAATCAAGTGTCCTAACTCGAGGTCTTTTCATCTGAATACAATTTGACGCCACTCTCTCAAATAGTTCCTTGATCTGCCTCTACAAGTGTCCACAAGGGTTGCGAAAAACCGTATACCAGCTTGTACATACACGTGAGCATGCATACAATTTCTATTCAAACATATATACCAGCGTTTCTCAACCTTTTTACCCTTGCGTAACCTTTAAAATAAATTGCATGTCTCAAGGAACTCCTGCGCAAAAAAAGCACATATACCTTATCTTTATAATTTTATTTTCATCGTAATAATAGGTTAGATAGGATGATGTCTATATTACATTACTATAATAGCCAAGAATATGTCGTGCGTGTTTAATTATATTAAGTATATGAAATTAAATAAAAAATAAAAAGTGCATTAGCTTATCTCACTTGTTCTCGCGGAACCCTTAGGGACCATTTTGCGGAACCTTAGGGTTCCGGGGATCCCTGGTTGAGAGACGCTGATATATACAGTAAACCCTCGATATAACGGACGATATGGGGACCGGGGTCTGTCGTTATATCCAAAGATGCGTTATAACCGAGGATCCGTTATATCCGATGGAAATACCGGACAGATCCGTTATATCCCGACTTTTGTCCGGTATTAGAAATTAGTAGGATTAGAATTTACTGTACTTGCACTACTTACCTACAAACGTAAGCGCACATTTACACATATTACATACATACCAACATATATACATGCGTACATACATATATTAGAAATATACAGACGCATATACATAAATATACATACATCCTTACATATACATACACATGCATATACATAATATATTCATAAGTACATACATACAAACGTACACTTAAATATATACATACATGTATACATCCAAAGAAACAAACACAAAGGCGTGCGTATACACATACTAACAAACACTAAAGAACAAACTAAACGAACTAAATTTCACGAGTCTCACCCGGGATTCGAACCCTTCGTTCATTAATCATCAGATGACGTCATGGCACGAACGACCTGATTGCACACGAACAACGTACGGAGAGGCATTTCGTGAGATGACGAATAAGCGTGGCGGCACGAACCGATTCGGTGCTCGCGGTAACAAGTTACCGGTTTTGGCATTTTATTTCAGTCGTTGTATATATGCAATGTTTTATCTTGATTCTACGTGCTTATATGCATTCACTGTTTTCATATGTGAATTGCTGGGATGGGAGAGGCACGCGCGCGTGTGTGTGTGTATATGAGTGTGTGTGTGTATATATGAGTGTGTGTGTGTGTGTATATGAGTGTGTGTATATGAGTGTGTGTGTGTGTGTATATGAGTGTGTGTGTGTGTGTGTGTGTGTGTGTGTGTGTATGTGTGTGTGTATGTGACCTTTCACTGTGGGTGGGTGTTTTTGATCCAGCTACCCCCTTATAAGGTGGAGAAAACCATTAGTATATATACGTTACAATGATATTATAATGATACTGACAGGAAGGAGGATACAAGAAAAAAGTATGTGCACGTCCAAACAACAAAATTAAACAAGGCAAACAAAACTGAGACACACACACACACACACACACACACACACACGACACTAATTTCTTGCATCTCCGGCTTCATAATCAATATGTTAAACTATCCGAGGGATTTGTCAAGTTAAAGGAAGCAAAGAATTATTGTATGTTAAAGGGAGCAAAGATTTATCTCGTCCCCTCCACTCCACCCCGGGTACAAGTGGATTTTGGAGTATAATTCGCCTTTGCATCCACTTAAATACTCGTTTAATTTAGTGGTTCTTAACCTGGGGTACCTCAGGTACCCCCAAAGGGTACGTAACCTTGAACCCCCGGGGGGGACGGGGGTACGAGACACGATAGCCAATGCAGCGGTACTGTATATTTACCATGAGAAAGCAAAACAAGGTTTGTATCACAAATCCTTTTCACATGTTTCCACTGTATTTATAATGGATAGGGGTACGAGAATTTTTTTCTGAGATATCAAGGGGTACTAAGGGCACTGTATAAGGTTAAGAATCAATGATTTAATCACTGCTCACTTTCTCTCCACGTATTTTTCCAGGAATTAAAACATGTACGTGATGGGAGGTGAATCACAACTGCCCCCCAATCATACCTTATGACTGACAAGTCAGGTCAAATAGTTGCCTCACCTGCCAATCATCCTAAACACCCGACCAATCCTTGGCACGACAGAGACGCGAAATTCCTCACAAGGATAGAAGCTTTGGTGAACTAGAGCCCAAAAGAACAACAACCGAACAATCATGACAACAATGCTACTGAAATGCCCACATCACCCACCGACCTCAATACTGTGATTTTATTTTGTGTAACAACAAATACCTCGATTCAGCTGAGGTAGGCCTTCGAATCTGAACGAAGTATCAGTCGACCGTGACCCCAAAAGTCTGACGTCACAATGAACTGTGAGGGTTTCTGTATCGGCTTATGTACACCTTGTTTATGTAGTGCTGTTCCGTGGCGTCCTGAAGAGAACCTCAACACTAAAGAAAATCACTAACCATCAACTTGCTACCACTAGTTATGGGACTCTGAACCCACTAGGGCAGCGTTTCTCAATCTTTTTACCCTTTCGTAACCTTTAAAATGAATTGCATGTCTCAAGGAACCCCTGCGCAAAAAAAAAAAAAAAAAAAAAAAACCATATACCATATTTTTCTCCTTTTATTTTCATCGTAATAATAGGTTAGATAGGACGATATCTATGTTACATTATTACAATACCCAAGAATATGTCGTGCGTGTTTAATTATATTACGTATATTAAATTAAATGAAAAATTATCTCACTTGTTCTCGCGGAACACCTTAGGGAACTTTTGCGGAACCTTAGGGTTCCGGGGAACCCTGGTTGGTTGAGAAACGCTGCACTAGGGGTTCGTAGACCACAAGTAGAGAACCATCACCATAACGGGAACCACCGTCTTGAAGAGGATCGAACCATATGTCCTCTCGTCACAATCCTGAGGAATTACTTAATCTCACGAACGTCCACTCCAGGTCCCGTATCAAAGGGAAGAACTTGTATTGACATGGAGGTATACATGCTCGCCCACACACACACACACACACACACACACACACACACACACACACACACACACACACACACACACACAATTTCAGTATCGCTGCGCTGCGGGTTGTTACTCCAACTCTCGTGGGCGGGGAGTTGGGTGTGTGTGTGCGTGTAAGGTCACAGTATTACCCATAGACAAGTCATACGATCTCTGAGCTCTCGTCCGGTAGGTTAATAACTGTCGATCACTAGTCCAACACGTGATCCAAGACCATGGTGAATCACATACAAACACACACGAAACGAAGGACGCATACATCCTATATCCAAGCACGTAACCACAGCATATGCGCCCATACAGCATCAACTGTATTAACTACACCAAACTCGAGCGCTGCTTTAAACACTACCTGACTGATTACAGTCAAGGTTACAACATCAAAGGGGACATAATCCCTTTATCATCAACAGGAAGGAGTAAAGGGGGATACGAGAATGGAGATAAAGGCGAGAGTAAAGGGAAAAAGGAAAAGAGGGAGGGAGAAGGGAAGTTAGAGGAAAGGGAGGAAAAGGAAGGAAGGAACAGAGATATAGGCAAATG
>NC_134781.1:14522363-14524863 GCF_046742065.1 Oratosquilla oratoria | reverse complement strand
GTAATATACGACCTGTGACTGGTAATATACGACCTGTGACTGGTAATATACGACCTGTGACTGGTAATATACGACCTGTGACTGGTAATATACGACCTGTGACTGGAAACATACGACCTGTGACTGGAAACATACGACCTGTGACTGGAAACATACGACCTGTCTCTAGTAACTTCAAAGGAAGACTGGCTGACTGACAGACTGACAATACCTGGTAATGGTGATGGCACTCAAGAGACAGCCCAGGCAACTGGCAGTCACTGGTACCCACTGGTGAGGCGAGGTGCAGGATGACCAGTGGGAAATGGAAGACTTGTAGATGATTAATTGCCGTGCGCGTAGAAAGGGCTTCGTAGCGGCAGGTAATTGCAAATGTAATTGCAAAGGTAGTGAGTTGAAAAATCCCCCCCCCCCGAGTTGTTAACACTGTGCAGTTGAAATTAAATGTGCAAGTAAAAAAAAAAAAAAAAGTAAAACCTGGGAAAAAAAAACAATAATACTTGTCAGAATAAAAAAAAAAAAAAAAAGACTGAAAACGAAAACATAATGTAAAAATGGAGGTTAACAAATAAATAGGAAACCACGAAGACAGCAGAACACGAATTAAACAAAAAGCAAAAAAAAAAGCAAAAATGAAAACCGCAGGAATTGAACATTAGAAAAAAAAAAAAAAAACACGAGAAAAAAACACGAGAAAAAAAAGTAATACGAGAAGCCACTCCTTATGTCCCCATGAAAAATTACTTTGAGGTAAAAGCGAAGAGGCGGCGAGAAAAAAAATAAATAAAAAATGAAAAAGTAAAATGTGAGAGGATAAACAGAGAGGATGGGCGAGGAAGAGGAGGATAAACAAAGAGGTGAGGAAGAGAGGAAGAGAGGAAGATGAAGTGTAGTGAACTGAGGACATGGAGGATAGGGTGGGAAGAAAGGAGGACGGAGTGATGGAGGAAGAAGAGGCGAACGGAGAGGGAGAGGAGGAGTAAAGAGATGGAAGAGAAGCAGGAGAGATGAGGAAGGAGGAGGAAAGGGAGATGACGGAGGAGGAAAGAGAGATGAGTGAGGAGGGGGAAGTGGAGATGATTTAGGAGGAATGGGAGATTAATTAGGAGGAACAAAGGGAAATGAAGGAGGAGGAGGAAAGAGATGAAAGAGAAGCAGGAAAGAGAGATGAGGAAGGAGGAGGAAAGGGAGATGAAGGAGGAGGAAAGAGATGAGTGAGGAGGAAATGGAGATGAAGGAGGAAAGGGAGATTAATTAGGAGGTACAAAGGGAAATGAAGGAGTAGGAGGAGGAGGAGGAGAAGGAGGAAAGAGATGAAAGAGAAGCAGGAAAGAGAGATGAAGGAGGAGGAAAGAGAGACGAGTATGGAGGAAATGGAGATGAAGGAGGAGGAAAGAGAGACGAGTATGGAGGAAATGGAGATGAAGGAGGAAAGGAAGATTAATTAGGAGGAACAAAGGGAAATGAAGGAGGAGGAAGTGGAGGAGAAGGAGGAAGTGGAGGAGAAGGAGGAAGGGGAGGTGGAGGAGGATGGGAGGAGGAGAAGGAGGAGGTGGAGTAATGAGTATTCAGTCGGTGCAGACCAGCGCTTCTATCCTTGGTGACAATAACGCAACAAATACATGACGTCATACAAGTGGTAAAGGATATTTTTCAGGAGGGATCTAAGAGAAAGAAGGTATAGGAGTCACAAGTGATCAGCATACCTCTTTGAGAGGAGAGGAGGAGAGGGAGGAGGAGGACGAGAGAGAAGATAAAGAAGAGGAGGTAGAGATGGTAAAGAAGCAGCAGGAGGAAGAGGAAGAGGAAGAAGAGGAGGAGGAGAGAGAAGATAAAGAAGAGGAGATGGGGTGGTAGAGAAGCAGCAGTAGGAAGAGAAAGAGGAAAAAAGAGGAAGAGGAGGAAGAGAGAGAATATCAAGAAGAGGAGGTGGAGGTGGGCAGCAGCCGCAGAAGGAAGAGGAGAGGAGGAGGAGGAGGTTGAGGCGGAGGAGGAGGTTGAGGAGAGGAGGTTGTGGAGACTGGAGAAGGAGTAGGAGGAAAATGTGAAGGAAAAGGTGGAGGTGGAGGTGGTGGAAAAGGAAGTGGAGGATGAGTAGGAGGAATAAGAGGAGGAGGAGGAGGAGGAGGAGGAGGAGGAGGAGGAGGAGGCCAGACTGAAGAGGAAGAGAATAAACAAGACAAGAGACGGGCAACACAGAGAACGAAGAACAAGAAAAAAATAAAAATAAAAGAAAGGAGACGAAAGTAAAGAAATACAAAATGGAGAAAGACTCTAGGAATGAAAAAGGAAGAAGGAAATATAGAAACAAGTAAAAGAAGAAAATAAACTAAGACAGGAAAACTCAAAGACATGAAAATAATAACAGACGAAAGCTTCTAAAGCCATTGATATGATTGGAAACTAAATTCAATTTTTTTAAACAAAGAAACACACGTACACATTATATATATATATATATATTTATATATATATATATATATACATATATATATACATA
>NC_134781.1:14507363-14509863 GCF_046742065.1 Oratosquilla oratoria | reverse complement strand
CATTTCTCTGTGTACCTCCTTCTTCAATTAAACTTGTCCAATACACTTTCCTTCTCCTCCTTCTCCTCTTTCTAAACTTCCTCTGCCTCCTCCTCCTCCCCTTTTCCTCTCCCAACTCCTTCTCCTTCTCCTCCCCCCTCCTCCTCCTCTTTCTAAACCTCCTCCTCCCCTTTTTCTCCCCACCTCCTCCTCCTTCTCCCCTCCTCCTATTTCTAAACCTCCTCTGCCACCTCCTCCTCCCCCACCCCCTCCTCCTCCTCCTCTTTCTAAACCTCCTCCCTCCCCCTTTTCCTTCCCCTCCTTCTCCCCCTACTCCTCCTCCTCCCCCTTTCGACACCACTACCCCCCAATTACGACTCTCTCAACCTCTCCCATCACTTCAAAACACTTCATCCTCCAATGCCTCCAAACCTTGTTTATATATCCATTGCGTTCATTGTATTGATACCCTCAACCCTTGAAGTAAAAAAGATTGAATTCAAGGGCCACATTTCCCCTTCCCTCCAATTAAAAACTTCCATCATCGCTTCAAACCTCCACCATCTCCGTCTCCCTCCTCCTCCTCCTTCCGCAGCCACAGCCAAGCCTCCTCATTTTCTTCCTCCTCCTCCTCCTCCCCTTCCTCCTTTTCCTCTCCCCTAACTCCTCCTCCTCTCATTTTCCTCCTCCTCCTTCCCTCCTCCTTTCCCTTTCCCCAACTCCTCCTCAACTTTCTCTTCACCTCATCATTCTTTTCCACATTTTCCTCTCCCTTCCCCCCCTCCTCCCCATCCTCCTTTTCCTCTCCCCCAACTCCTCCTCTCCTCATTTTCCTTCTCCACCTCCCCCTCCTCCTTTCCCTTTCCCCAACTACTCTTCGCCTTTCTCTTCCTCTCCTTATTCTTTTCTTCATTTTCCTCCTCCTCGCTATCCTCATTTTCCTCCCCCAACTCCTCCTCTCCTCATTTTCCTCCTCCTCTTCCCCCCTCTTCCTTTCCCTTTCCCCAACTCAAAGGGGGAAGAGGGGGAGCAAGGGGGAAGAGGGGGAGCAAGGGGAAAGAGGGGGAGCAAGGTGGGGAAGAGGGGAGCAAGGTGGGGAAGAGGGGAGCAAGGGGGGAAGAAGGGGAGCACGGGGGAACAGGGGGAGCAAGGGGGGAAGAAGGGGAGCAAGGGGGAAGAGGGGGAGCAAGGGGGGAAGAGGGGGAGCAAGGGGGGAAGAGGGGGAGCAAGGGGGGAAGAGGGGGAGCAAGGGGGGAAGAGGGGGAGTAAGGGGGGAAGAGGGGGAGCGAAGGGGGAAGAGGGGGAGTAAGGGGGAAGTGGGAGAGCAAGGGGGAAGAGGGAGAGCAAGGGCGAAGAGGGGAAGCAAGGGGGGGAAGAGGAGCAAGGGGGGCACGAGTGGGGGAGCAAGGGGGGAAGAGAGAGAGCGAGGGGGGAAGAGAGGGAGCGAGGGGGGAAGAGAGGGAGCAAGGGGGGAACAGGGGGAGCAAGGGGGAACAGGGGGAATAAGGGGGGAACAGGGAGAGCAAGGGGAGAAGAGGGGGAGCAAAGGGGGAAGAGGGGGAACAAAGGGGGAAGATGGGGAGCAAAGGGGGAAGATGGGGAGTAAAGGGGGAAGATGGGGAGCAAGGGGGGAGAGAGGGGGAGCAAGGGGGAAAGAGGGGGAGCAAGGGGGAAAGAGGGGGAGCAAGGAGGGAAAGAGGGGGCTATCCTGGGGTTCTCCAGGGCTTGGACACATAACATTAGGGCGGCTGCAAGAATGAGCTGAGAGCCCTTTCGACTCTTTATCTCCTTCCTCTGCTCTTCCTCCTTCTCCTCTTCCTCCACTTCTTCCACACACACACACACACACACATATACACACACACACACAGAATTGTTGACTCATGAAAATAGTTTGGATAAAGGAATAGTAAAGTCAATCAATATGGTCAATATAAAGTCGATATAAACAATATAAAGTCAAACAACAAAAAGTTATACCATTCGGAACGCAACAACGTGACCCTACGAGCATTATTCTTATATTAAAGAAACACACATATTCCCTCCACACACACACACACACACACACACAATTATATATACGTGTATATATATTATAAATATTACATATATATATATATATATATATATACATATATATATATATATATATATATATCCTCCCTTTCCACGTCCCACAAAACTCTCCTCAGCTCCATTACATTCATCACCGCCATCTTCTTCCTCTCTCTCTCTCTCGCCATTTCATTGGCCGGTTCCACTCGGAAAAAAAAAAAAGGCGGACATCTGCAACTTCGACAATTAATCCTGAACCGTATTCCTTTTTATGCCATCCCTCAACTAGCTAAAATCGTTATCCAAAATTGAAATACATTTCCCCCAAGGGAGATAATGTTCATTGTAATCCCTCCCGGAAAGAAACTAAAGACACGAAAACTGACCGGGCGTCTATCAAATTCCCAAACTCTGTTTACAAATATCTATTCTGCCTGCCGTCAGGCGATTTTATTCAGCTGAA
>NC_134781.1:14472363-14504863 GCF_046742065.1 Oratosquilla oratoria | reverse complement strand
TACAAAGTCCAGATTTCCTTGCAAAGTCCGACAGATGTTTCCAATTCCCTCAACAAAGGTTTCCGATTCCTTCCACTTTACCATACAAAGGTACGGAAACTCTTAATCCAAGTTCCAGGCACCTTCCCCCCTCCTCACATTTATTTTATTCTATTTTGATTTGATTTTA
This sequence comes from Oratosquilla oratoria, assembly GCF_046742065.1. NCBI lineage: Eukaryota > Metazoa > Arthropoda > Malacostraca > Stomatopoda > Squillidae > Oratosquilla > Oratosquilla oratoria. The sequence continues at coordinate 14,504,694 of NC_134781.1, read as the reverse complement.
TCATTATTTTTACGCCAGGTGGGTGGAAGAATGTCATCTCTTTGCAATAGGAGTGAGCGTGGTGAGGAGGGGGGAGGAAGAGAGGGAGAGAGAGAAGAGAGGGAGAGAGAGAAGAGAGAGAGAGAGAAAGGGGGTGAAGGGGGATGAGGGAAGACCTCTGATTTCATTAGTGACCTCCTTAGCCAGACGATTTTATTCCGCCTGGATCCTCCGTATATGGTAAACATGGCTTCTTGTGTATTACGCGGATGCTATGCACCGCTTTGTGCCATAACCTCGGGTAAAGCTGCATTTTGTGAAAAAGGCACTTGCCGACAAGTCTATCGAAATAAAGATAATGTGAGGACGGAGTCTTCATAAGCACGACGTTTCGCTTGCTGCAGTCTTACCAAGTAGATGTTCGTTATACACATGACCGAGATTAAATAACTTGATCAACGGAAAATGGCCGGGTGAGGTCATTGGAAGCGGTGAAAATTTAAAGGTTAAAGTTGCGTATTGCGTGTTTTAGGACCACTATGGTTTCTTAAAGTCAAACTGCTTCTGTACAGGTTTTTGGAAACTTTTAAAGATGAGTCCCTTTCGCCACTGTTTACGTCCTCGCCCGTCATATCATGAGCGGGAAATAACATGGAGAAAGTTGTGTTTTACGCCGTGAAATTGCGGACTCAAAGTTACGATTTATCGAAGTTCGAGCTCGTCCAAGAAGACTTGCATTTCTAAAATGCCAGTTCGACTTCAAAACTTGTAAAACAATGGTTCCTAAAAGAAATAAAAAAGTATATATTTATATTATATATATATATATATATATATGTATATATACATATATATTATCATAAAAAAAATAGATAAATAAGAAAATATATCGCCCTCCCCCCCACAAAAAAATCCATCCAATAAGAGTACTACTCTAACAATAATAGAAAAAGAAATATAACTACAGCAAAACATAATTTAAGTTAAGTAACATCAAGACTTATGGAACGGGTAGTAAGAATAGAATAAGTAGTTATACAATGGTGTTATTTATGTCATGTTAACAACAAAATCATTAGTACAAACAAGATCGATCAAAGATTATAAAATATTTATGTCATCAGCAGTAATAAGATAAATAGTAACAATAATATGAGGCAAGAATATTTTTTTTATAGAATGAGCAATACTGCTAATAAATATGCCTAATAATACATTATCAATATGCCTCATATATATATATACATATATATATATATATATATATATATATATATATATATATATATATATATATAATCACAACTAAGACCACAGTCGGACGAAAGAAAGAGTTGAGTAAGCGAAACTGTATATTTCGATTACTAACTGCAATCCTTTGCAATACTGAAGAGGATTGAAGTTAGCAATCGAAGTGTATAGTTTCACTTACTCAGCTCTTTCTTTCGTCCGACTGTGGTGTTAGTTGTGATCAAAACCAAATAATAACCAACATCATTAATACATCAAATTAATTAAAAAATGAAACACAAGGAATACATCAACTGCTATTTAAAGGCATCGATAATAATTCTGACCAATATCTTCAAAGTCTACAACTGCTTTTGCAACTACTACTACTACTACTACTATTACTACTACTGCAATCACCTCATACTCTGTAACAGCCTAAACTATAAACAACGCTGATGAAAACAAATTAGTTTTTGGTCATGCCAATCAAACAGAACACGACATAACACAACATAACATAACACAGCCCAGTAAACTCCAGCCCTGCCAAGCCTAGCACAGCACATGTCCGATGTAACCACGCAGTTCCACACCACAAAACAGTATAGTACAGTGCATTAGGACTCTCTACGACTTAACACAGCCCAATCCAGCACAGTGTAGTATAACACGGCAAAGAATAGCACAGTGTAACACAACAAAGCACGGCACAATGCAGTGTAACACAGCAAAACATAGGACAGCCAAATGCACTTGATCTATTTCCAGTTAGGCCTAGAATGGTGTATCACGGCACGATGTAGTGATCACAGTACAACACAGCCGACGATAATAAAGTTCTTTACAGCATAGCCTAGCACAACCTAACACAGCACAGCGCAGCACTGTCAAGTTCAGCTAAGACTAATAACAGCTAAATCAGACCAGACTAGACCCACTGAGACCAACTCAACCCAGACCAGACAAATTAAGACCAAATTATCCCAGCTAGGAAACCATTTCCCTGCATATCAGTCTGCTTCTCTCTCTCTCTCTCTTCCCCCTCCCTCTACACCCTCCTCTGTTATCATTCAGACCACAAAACAATACACCCCACCCTTCATCCTAACTTCAATTTCATCGTGCCTCTATTACTTATCAGCTCTGTATAATCAACGAAACATTTCTTTTAATTATATGGAACAGAGCGCACGGGGTCCCTGCAAGACCACTAGTACAGTGAACACACAATCATCTGCACACTCACTCCTAACACACATTAATTACACAGGTATACTCGTACATATACAATTTCAAACTTGAATTTATTTCTTGTATATTACAATTTTAGCAATATATATATATATATATATATATATATATATATATATATATATATATGTCGCTAATCAAGTGGTTCGAGTTCGATTCCCGCCCGGGTCTGAAATAATTTCAGCATAATTGTACTGAGAGCCAGCACTCCAAATCATGTGGCAACGATTTTTTTTTTTTTTTTTTTTTTTTGGGAGGGTAATAGCTGTCGATCACAAGTCCAACACGTGATCCAGTACCATGGTGAATCACACATACATATACATACACACGCGCGGATTACAACACAGACATAAAAAACACTTCTCTCATCTTGCTCCGGTATCACCTACAAAACCTAAGTGTATGTACAATGGTAGTGAACAAAAAGCTCGAGTATAATAGGAAATATTTAATTCTTACTTACTGCCCTTACCTAGATTTCCTTACAAAAAGTATTTCCATTGTACTAAAACCCTTTCCTACGATGACGCCTACGAAAGCGTCATGAGGAGTGAGTGGGTATCCGAGGATGCCACCGTTGGCGTCTTGGTTATATTTATTTTGTAGTTGTAGCTGAGTGACCCCCATATTCTGTGAACTGGCTTGATCATATTTTCTGTCCTTATTAATATTCAGGGTGTAGGGGAACGAGCAATACAGCTGTAACTTTGTATTTCATAAAGCGAGTATTGTGATGCATCATCGAATCATCGTACATCAGGCAGGCAGCTGATGCTGCCCGTGATAATTTGACTCGTACTGAGAGGTTAAGCGGTTTTGTTCACTTTAATACTCCCACGTCTTTTATTCAAACTGACAACCAACCCTGACTTAGTCCCAATGTATTCAATATCACTTCACACCCAGAGCTTTAATCATCTTTCCTTTACAAGAACCAACTTGGGATCATCACTTGAAATCAATCTTCCTCATTCCCTGACACGTTCAGATTAAATACTATTTCCAGAGAATCCTGTCACCATAATCATCCTTATTTCTTTCCTCCCTCCTTCCTTCCTGCTCTCTCTTCTGTCTGTCAGTCCTTCCTTCCTTTCTTTCCTTCTTCTCTATGCCCTTCCTCCATCTCCCTTCTTCCCTTTCCCTCTCTCCCTCCAACTCCCTCTCTCTCTCTCTCTGCCAATGACTAAAGAATATAGAAAACTCCCTCATCCCGCCGCTCTTCAAAATCGGGACAAAGAGATTAAAGGTTCAGCATCGAGTGGCAGAAGCCGGGAAGTCTCCAGCTATCTCCCTTTGGATGGAGCCAAGGACGAGGGAGATCAAAAAAGAGGTAGGGGGCCAAGGAGGAGGAAAGAGGCTGAGGAAGAGGGAGGAGGTCAAAGAGGAGGGGGGAGACAAAGGAGGAGGAAGGAGGTTGAGGAAGAGGGAGGAGGTAAAAGAGGAGGGAAGTTATCAAGGAGGAGTTAGAAGACCAAGGAAGGAGTTTTAGGAAAAGGTAGTAAACCTAGGGAAGAGGTAGGAAGTTAAGAGGGAGGGAGGAAACCAAGGAGCGAGGAGGCCAAGGAGGAGGGAAGCTAAGGGGGAGGGAGGAAACCAAGAAGGAGGGAGGAGGCAAAGGAGGAGGGAGGAGGCCAAGGAGGAGGGAAGAGACCAAGGAGTAGGAAGGAGAAGGACAAGAAGCCTAACCCTGTTCCATCTAAAGTCCACCTGTCCTGACCCTATCTACACCATCTGTGGCGTCTCTGTCATGGGCCCCACGCCCGGTCCTAATAGCGTGCACCAGATGGAGCCCTAGATCCCAAACAACCATCTGTCTGTACCATCTTAATCCCTCTACTTCGTCCTCGGATCTTAGCAGAAACCAGTTAGCTGTGACTGACGTCATCAACTTTCCCTTATGTGCTCACACTGCCCGGGCGAGTGCCAGTCACTAATACCCATTGAATTCCACATCTGTTTCAGTGTGGAAGGAGGTCGAAACAAAAGCGCTACAGCTACAGATATGTGTGTGTGTGTGTGTGTGTGTGTGTGTGTGTGTGTGTGTGTGTGTGTGTGTGTGTGTGTGTGTGTGTGTGTGTGTGTGTATGCGTGTTGGCATGAATTTGGGCTGTCTCCCTACTTGCATACATACACATTATATATGCCATACTTATTTTTAGCTTATCCGTCATCCTCCCATGCTAGGCCACCTCGCTCTGCATCTAATGGTTTATAACTTGAAAATATTTAGATAAGGCGAAGGAGGGCCTTCACCAGCACGTCACTCGATGCAAACGCGTTCTTGTCATTGGCTCCAAAACCACTTTGGTAAGACTATCACGGCACTATCCCCGCACCTCAATACCCTCCCACCCCTCCCACGTCCCCCTCCGGGACTCCCACCCCTCCCACATCCCCACTCCTGAACCCCCACCCCCATCCCCGTCTTCCTTCCCCGCTCCGCCTCTTATACCTGACACGTCACCAAGTCTAGTCTCCTACTTGGAACGGACCTGCCACTGAAACCGGGTTTCCTCTTCGCTGCTTGACAGGCGTTCTGCTGATGACTGTGTTAACTTTCCTGAAGGCGTGTCGAGACGCGCGTTTCCTAATGCATAGACCTCACCACATTATCTGTCTTGTCTTCCTACCTTAACAGACACGCGAGCTCGACGACGCAGTGGTAGCGTTCGCAACTGCTACTATAGCGTTACGAGTTCGAATCCCGCCCAGGGCTGAAATAATTTCAGTATCGCTGCGCTGCGAGTCGTTACTCCAACTCTCGTGGGCGGGGAGTTGGAGGTGGGGTGTGCGTATAAGGTCACAGCATTTCCCATAGATCGGTCACATATGAGCGCTGAGCTCTCACCCGGAAGGGTTAATAACTGTCGATCACGAGTCCAACACGTGATTCAAGACCATGGTGAATCACACACAAAAAATATTACACACACACACACACGCACACACACACACACACACACATATATATATATATATATATATATATATATATATATATATATATATATATATATATATATAAGCCTCTTGTACCACATTTATCATGGCTCACTACATTCCAATACCCTTTGTCAGTCTCCTCCATCTCTACCACATCCTCCATCCTCCACACGCTCAGTCTACTCCACACCGAATTACTCTATCTTGATCCTTCTCCTATACATTGCCTCGTCTACGACCTAGCAATTATGATAATGACAAAGTAGCCCCGCCTCCTCCCATTCGAATTATCTCGATTTAATATCTTCCTATCAGGGAACGATGCGATTTGATCGAATATAACTTATCTCCTCTTTGGAGGATAGTGTCACTCTTACAAAGAGTATAGAGTCTTTGTTTAGCATCTTGCCGACATCTCGTTCGCTGGCGACGCGCTAGGCTACCATGCTACTTGATTTTGCTACTTCGTTCGAGTAAGGAAGGACTTCGGTTACAAGATTCTAGACTTCCGTAAGAACGTCTCAACAATGTGTATTCTAGATTTAACTTAGTTCGTCTTTCAGCTTCTCATTCTATGACGCAAGAGTAATTTGACTTTTGGAAATTTGAAAAAAAAAAAAAAAAAAAAAAATCGTAACCTAAGTCGTTTATACTCAAACGAAGTAGCAATAGCAAATAGCATGCTAGCCAGAAATACCCAGTGTGCCGCTACACGAAATAGCAACGCTTGATCAAAATTTACAGACGAGCAGCCCATTACAATCGTCTTCAGGAATGTCAATACGGAACAAGAATTAACTCAACCATTCAGACTTCTATCTTACGTAGAACCAAAACGAGACCAACTGGTCTATACACGGCTGGTTCACACGCTATAATCCCTTAAGAATATCTGGATAGATTGAGTCTGTCAATCAATGACATAGGATTATTCAACTTGAGGGTTACATGATAGCAGTGGAACTCTTCGTATCCAGAGAAACGAGACTCGCGTCCATTAGAGGGGGGTTTACACGATCTAGGTTCGTCGAACGCGGTTCGACAGACACGTGTTTAAAGTGATGTGTGAACGTGTGAACGGGGTATTTGGGGTTTAACCAACGTGTTCGACAACCAAATACCCCCTTCACACGTTCACACATCACTATAAACATGTGTCTGTCGAACCGCGTTCGACGAACCGTTATACGCTAACAACTAAATATTCTTTCGTAATCATGTTTGCCCAGTCAATAAGCGTAATAAACAAATAAGTACATTGATAACCAAATAAATGAATAAATAATAGATAACTAGATAAATAAAGAAGTAAATAAATAAAATGATTAATAAAGGAGTAAAGAGATATATAGATAAAAATCAAGAAAGCATATCTCGGTAGCATTTTTGATAACACTGTAGATCAGCGTTTAGCAACCTGGAGGTGCTGAAATCAATTATAGGGGGTGCTGGGAAGTGACGCACACAAAAATCACATTGATATTTGTATCATCAATTACCCAGTTGTGCATATTTGACTTTTTCCATGCTATTTTATTTTTCTAGGGTGTTCTTGTTTCTTCTACAAATAATATTGTAAATTTGTTTCAGTTCTAAGGAAGCGAGAAAATAAATCATCAAGCAGTACACTTCACTTTCTTTTATCCTTCTACTAACAAGATAAGGGTGCTGGACTGCTTAGACATGACAACAGGGGGTGCTATGGTCGGAAAAGGCTGGGAAACTGTTTTAGATGAACATTCTATAATCGTCTTTCCGTTTTCTTTCACGTGACCAAACCCAAGCGTGATTAGTCTTACTAATTTTAAGGTGACCTTCCACATGATGTGGTAAACATAGTCCCGAAACAGTGTGACTAAATGATGAACACCACTTTTTCTTTTTAAATATATTTCAACAGACCATGAAATTGTTAGTCTTGTCTATCGTGGGACAATATCCCACTGGAAGTGATGGAAAGATCTCCCAAAACAGTGTTGACACAATGACTGACACAGTGACAGCTCTTTTGATAATATAGGTAAATACTCTCTAGATAGTGTGTACCATGTGCATGTTACAAATACGAACACACACACACACACACACACATACACACACACAACATGAGCCTTGTTCCTTTCCTGTATACTACAAGTACACACACACACACACACTTTTATAATTTTATAATTTTGTAGGCTGTATATTTTCAGCAGTAATGCTGCTATACCCAATAAACCGTATATTATTATCATCATTATTATTATTACACACACACACTATATTATATATATATATATATATATATATATATATATATATATATATATATATACATGCACATTGTATTACATGTACACACAACAAATTGATTAATGAAACATTTCGACTAGTTAGTCATAATAACTATTTCCCTGAGCACCATCCACGCCATTACCCATGGCCATTACAACCCATTACTAGCTAAATTACTTAATCAACAACCCTAATTAATTGACGACAATTGCAACAGTTACAGAATCTACCCAACTACATACATCCTTTTGAAGCTCAACAGGGAAACAAACACAATCGTGTTTATAATTATATTTGGGTCATCGCGTGAGGCAACTCAGTTCCAACAGTTGCCAAAAACTTCTTTAGAGGACTTTATGACCGAAAGATTCTGAAAATGGTTGTAGGATATGCACATGTGTGTGTATGCATGTGATTCACCATGGTCTTTGGATCACGTGTTGGACTCGTGATCAACAGCTTTTTCCCTCCCGAAAGAGAACTCAGAGCTCGTAAATGACCGATCTATGGGTAATGCGGTGACCTTACACGCACACACACACCCAACTACCCGCCTACGAGAGTTGGAGTAACAACCCACAGCGCAGTGATACTGAAATTATTTCACCCTGAGCGGGATTCGAACCCGGACCTCCGTAGTGGCAACCAGGAACTCTACCAACTGCAACACGAGTTGTATGTGTGTGTGAATTTTGTTTTATTGCGACATGTGTAATACCTCTCTATATGTGGACTAATTAAGCCAAATTAGTCTCAAACGTCTACATGACCTCCTAATTACTTTCGTTGTTTAAGATCCCCCAATAAACTTCATAGTTTAAAAATAACTTGACCTGTACCAACACGCTATCTCGAGCCACCTACCACCACCACCACTACCACCACAACCACCACCACTGCCACCACCTTCATTATTTCCACCACCACCACCATCGGAACCTTGGTTCAAGTTCTCTCCAAGATAGACCATTGAGTTTTCCACTATCACCATTACCACCACCTCGAATAAATACGAGATAACGCACGACTGCGGCGTAAGAATGTCTGGTGATAGAAGCTGAGTATACTCGAGCCCATGGCAACAACTATCACTATCCGGACTAAATGGTGCTCATCTGGTTTGTTATGCTTTCGTGTTCTATTCTACCACCATTACTACTTATTCCACCATCCTTGGCACCATCAGAGGGACTATCTCTGCAACTTCCACCACCATCATTAGAACTAACACCACATCTATTGGAACGTCCTTTACCACCACCACTACCACAACCGCCACGACCATCAACACCGCCACCACTAACACCACCACAACTATCACCTCCACCACCACCATTATCACCACCATCACCAACAACAACACCACCACCACCACCGCCACCGCCACCACCACCACGTCCCTCCTCCTCCTCCTCCTCCAGCAGGTTGCAGGCTGCACGCCCCGCATGGCTGAGGCGTGCAAGATGCAATACAAGTGGAGGATCAATAACATAGCCAGCGGCCAGTCCATCACGGCGGCTACCGACATTTCACCCCCCCACCCCACTTTCGTCGCCCAAGTCCCCCCCCCTCTTCCTCCTCCTCCTCTTCTTTTGTAACAAGAGATACAAAATTATTTGAACATTTTATCTAAATGGACCGTAAATTCCCAGATGTTTTTCAATACAGAGAAATGTAAAGTACTTCATATTGGTAATAGTAATGTCCAGGGCAACTGCACGATGAATGGTATACAACTAACAAGTGTAGAACAAGAGAAAAGCCTTGGAATTGTGACCTCAAATAATCTCAAACCAAGCAAACCGTGCTCGGAGGTCATTAAAACTGCAAATTAATTAATTATATTTATAGGTAGAGCTTTTAAGTTTAGAAGAAATTATTCTTAATCTTTACAATGCCCTAGTCGGGCCTAACCTAGAATATTGTGTACAGAAGTTAGAAAGAGTGCTGTGTAGAGTAACAAAGCTCATCCCTAGGTTGCGGAACAAGCCGTACGAAGAGCACTTAAGAGAACTAAATTTGTTTAGTCTCTCGAAATAGAGAATGAGGGGTGATTTAATTGAGGTCTTCAAAATTGTCAAAGGAATTGAAAACATGGATGCGGGGAAAAAAAAAAAAATTACACCTCCAACGCAACTAGGAATAATGAATACAAGATTTTAGGAAAACGATTTCAAATAGACGTGGCGAAATACTTTTTCTTCAATCATGTTGTTAATATATGGAATACTCTACCATCCAACGTCATTGGTTGTTCCACTGTAGAGGCATTCAAAAAACGTCTCGATAATTACTTGGCTACAAATCCCCAACTAGAATTATTTACTTCTAGATAAGTTAAAGAAAAAAGTATTGATAACAGGTTAAGTACCAGAACACCCTTGTAAGGCCCAATAGGTCTGTTGCTGTTCGTTTGTCCCTGTAACTCCATGTAACTCCTCTTCCTCCTCCACCTTTACTCTTCCTCTTCCTCTTCCCCCTCCTAAACAAATACTGCCACCTTCTTCACCTCCTTATCTTCCTTCTCCTCCACCTCTCCCATCCTCATTCCTCCTCCACATCCTCTAACTCCTCCTTGTTCTTCTTTATCCACCACCATCTTCGATCCCTCCACTTCCTTATCCACCAGTTCCTTCCTTTTCTCTTCCTTTTCTCTTCCTCCTCCTCCTCAAACTTACCCAAGTACGGTTGTCAACCCGTCTTCACGTGATTCACACATTTCGCAAGTCGCTGCCGTCAGACGATTTTATTACACTGAAAGATGTATTTTGGGGGCGAGGAGAGAGAGGGGGAAAGGGGAGGGGGAGAGAGAGGGGGAAAGTGGAGGGGGAGAGGGAGTGGGAGAGGAATGGGGAAGGGAGAAAGGGACGAGGAACAGGTAGGTAGAAGAGGAAGGGGGAGAAAGAAAGGGAGGAAAGGGAGGGGGAATGGGTAGGGGGAGAGCAAGGGGGAAGGGAGAGGGGGAGAAGAGGGGCGAGGGGGGAAAAGGCGAGAAGGGGGAGAGGAAGGGGAAAGAGAAAAGGGGAAATGAAGGAGAGGGGAGAGAAAGGGGAGGGTAGAGGAAGAGAGGGGAGGGGAGGGGAAGGGAGAGAAAGGGGAGGGGAGAGGAAGAGAGGGGAGGGGAGAGAAAGGGGGGAGAGAGGGAGGGGGAAGGGAGGGGTGAGGAACTGAGGAGATGAAGAGGGAGGAGGAGAAAAGGGGGAGGAGGAAAGGGGGAGAGGGGAAGGAAGGGGGATATGAAGGGAGGGGAAGTGGGAGGGCTCTTTAATTGCATTAATTCGTCCACTACAATAAAGCACTTAGCAATCTTTGTTCTAACGCTATGAGCTATTATCTAGTCGATTTCTAAACCAATTAAAACAATACTCCATTAATTACTAATTACCCCTATCGTTAGTACGGCGCACTTAACATTATTTTTTCTGGTGAATAACAGACGAATTTATTCAACTCTGTGATGGGCGTGAGTCACCATCGAAGTTCTCCTCGACTTCCCGTAGAAGGAAGTCGAAGGCTGACCTCAGGTCATCGCGATGACCTCTCGGTGACCTCTCCATAATGGGAAAACGTCCCCTACGCTAGGGTCATGCCTCACCGCGTACCGTGTGTTCCACGTTGGACGTAAACTTTGAGAAGAGGAGGAGGAAGAGGAGGAGGAAAAGGAGGAGGTGGAAAAAGAGGAGGAGGAAAAGGAGGAGGTGGAAAAAGAGGAGGAGGAAAAGGAGGAAGAGAAAAAGGAGGAGGATGTGGAGGAGGAAAAAGAAAAGGAAGAAGAGAGAGGAGAAGGGAGAGATAGACAGAGATAGGGTGTGAGAGAAAGAGAGAGACAGAGGCAGAAAGACAGAGAAAAGGAGGAGGAGGAGGATGTGGAGGAGGAAAAAGAAAAGGAAGAAGAGAGAAGAAGAGAGAAAAAGAGAGGAGAGGGGGAGAGAGATAGAGAGAGACAGAGATAGTGTGCGAAAGACAGATGTAGAAAGACAGAAAGAGAGAGAAAAAGAGTGGGGTGGGAAGACTTGATTCAGCCGTAAGTAGCGAAGAAAGAGTTATATGACAGCTGAACAAAATAGTCTGGGGTTAGCCAGAATATATTCTATAAAGTCCAGTAATCTCTTCCTCTGTTTCACAGGGATATAAACAGCCATCATATTTCATCCTTATCTACTTATTAATTTATTTATTTATATATTTACTAAGATATATATATTTGTTTTTGGCAACTGAAGCCATTGTAAACAAAACGATCTATCAATTCCTTTAAATTTAGTTAGAAAAAATAAATTGATAAATGAATAAATAAATAAATAAACAGGTAAATATATAAATTAATAAAATAAAAAATTACATTGATCGTTCATACAGTTGGCTACTTGCTTTCCATTTTCTTTTCTTCTTCCTGGTTCTCTCCTCACTAACCTGGTTCGTAAACGGTCATTAACGATCTTCCCAGACGGTCATTAACCAGGCTTCAGGGGCAACCATTAACTACGTCCAAACGAATCCTTCCAAAACGAGCGTTCTTGAATGAAGACCCTTCGTCCGTTTTCTATGAAATCACACTCTCCATCAACTCCTGCCACCTCTTCTGAATCAAGGCCATCCAAAAAGGATTTATTTTTTTGTGAGCTTATGATTTAATTTCCTATTTCAGTGGCTGTTTGTCAATATAAATGGGGATGATAGGTGGTAATACACATGGAACTGCCTAGTATAGGCCTTATGGTCTCTTGCAGCCTCCTCCATTCTTATGTTAAGTTCTTATATGAAAATAATAATCATACTTATAAATGAATATATGGATGCAAAATTAAAGGAAATGAATGAATGAAATAATAAATGGATAGATGAAATAGATAATTAACAATATAATAAATGATAGATAAAATAAATAATTAACAATGAAATAATAGATAAGGATAAAATAGATATTTAACAATGAGACAATAAATGAATAGATAGATAAAATAGATAATTAACAATGAAATATCAAATGAAGATAAAATGGATAATTAACAGATAATAAATGAATAGATAGATAACAGATAATAATGAGATAATAAAGATAAAATACATAATCAACAGAGATAATAAATTAATAGATAAAATAGGTAATTAACAACGAGATAAAAAAAAATGAATAAAGAAACGAGAATTGTGCGCAACAAGGAAATTTATATTTGAATAATTGATCTGGTAGAGGAGGAGAAAGGTCATTTGCAAGTGACTGTGTATTTGGTTTCAGGATTCCTGTACGGTTTCTACTCCTGAAAATCCTTCGACTTAACGACATCCTTTACATATTTTATCTTGGCTGAAGTTCGTGTACTTTCCTGAGGTACGGAAGCGTTGCGGTGCCCCAGGAGGGCAAGACACTTCGTAGAAGAGGAAGAGGAAGACGAGAAAGAAAAGAAGAGGAAGACGAAGAAGAGGAAGACGAGGAAGAAAAGAAAAACGAAGAAGAGGGAGAAAGAGGAAAAAGAAGAAAAAGAGGAAGAAGAAAAAGAAGAGGAAGAAGAAAAAGAAGAGGAAGAAGAAAAAGAAGAGGAAGAAGGAAAAGAAGAAAAAGAAAAAGAAGACAAAGAAGAAGACGAAGAAGAGGAAGACAAAGAAGACGAAGAAGAAGAAAAAGAAGAAGACGAAGAAGAAAATGAAGAAGACGAAGAAGAAAATGAATAAGAATATGAATAAGAAAAACGAGAAGAAAAAGAACAACAAGATTTTTTTTTTCCCGAAGAATCCACAACAGCCGAAGAAACTTCGTCCCCACGTTATATCTCTTGAAGGGGCCCCCTCTCCGGAGTGAAGTAGTTAGAAAAATCCAAAAAGGGCTTTTGAACAACCCTTCAACTCTCACAACGGTCCCCCTAACAACCCTCAGAACCCCTACAAGGGCCCACTTAACAACCCGTACTCAACATCACGGGGTCCTTGTCTTAGCGGCTTTAAAGAGACTACCACCCAGGCCGTCTTGAGTACAGCCCACTGTCTGTCACGACCTGTTCATCAACCAGAGCCAAGTATGACTGGTGGAAGCACAGAAATGGGATATCATGAGTTTGGTTCTTGTCCTGCACAGACCAATTAGGTAAATGTATTTAGGTAAACATACACATACCCTAGGGCAGGCACACAAACATACACACACACACACACGCATACACACACACACACACACACACACACACACACACACACACACACAGGCAGACAACACACACAAACACACTTGTTTATGTATGTATTCTCTTGACTTTTAGATTATAGTTTATCTTTCTCTATTTCATTCTCCGAGTTTAGAGCGTATTTGGCTAAGACTGTTACTCCAATTCTCCCTCCCAGTGCCGGATGGCACATTCCCTTCTATCTAAGCTGGCACTACGTTTAAGTCCTTCATCTCTCTGGCACCCTTTGTTCTCGACCGAATCTCCATCAAGTTCAGTCGCTACAATCTACGCTACAACAGCTAATACAGTATCACCTCCACTACAAGAGCTGACACAGTGCCAATGAAGCTACAATAGCTAATACAGTACCATCGACGCTGCAACAGCTAATACAGTGGCACCTCCACTACAACAGCTAATACAGTACCACCTCCACTACAACAGCTAATACAATGCCTCCCTCACTACAACAGCTAATAGTGTCGCAACAACAACAGCTAATACAGTGTTGTCTCCACTACAACAGCTAATATAGTGTATCCACCACTACAACAGATAATACAGTGTCATCACTACAACAGCTAATATAGTGTGCCCACCACTACAACAGATAATACAGTAGCACAACTACAACAGCTAATACAGTGTCACCTCCACTACAGTTGTTTGTGTCCCAACACCTTCCATTAACATCTACTATCTCTGGTGACTTAGCTTACATCCATTTCTAGAACCACCTAATCTACAACGCCTTCCAACTAGTTCCCCTAAGTGCCTCCAGTCTTAACCTGCCCGCCTTGTCACCTCCGCTGGCGCAACCTATTCCAATAACACCTGAATTAACACTTCCCATTGCCACCTACAGAAAATAATGATGTAACTATACTGGGCTTCAGCGCGCCTGAGAAACGTTAGACTCACTTTATGGCAATAACTGATTAACTGAGGTCGTCGCCATTTGCCTAGAGCAGAGTTTTCTAACCTTTTCCGACCATAGCACCCACTGTTGTCATGTCTAAGCAGTCCAGCACCCTTATCTCGTTATTAGAGGGATAATATAAAGTGAAGTGTACTGCTTGACGATTTATTTTCTTGATTCCTTAGAAATGAAACAAATTGACAATATTATTTGTAGAAGAACTAAGAACACCCTAGAAAAATAAAATAGCATGGAAAAAGTCAAATATGCACAACTAGGTAATCAGTGATACATATATCAATGTGATTTTTGTGTGCATTACTTCCCAGCACCCCCTATAATTTATTTCAGCACCCTAGATAGGGAAACCCTGGTCTAGAGTCTCTAGATTCTAGCTTTGATCAGTTCCGATGAACTAGAGTAAAGTGCAGTTCAGTACTCACATCTGCCTGCCTAGTACTACTAGTATCCAGTATACAAAATACTATCTATCAACACAACACAGTACTATACAGTCTAGAGCGACCCGCCTAGCAACGCCGACCTACGTCATCTCGACCAACTTAGTAGTTCTACAAATGCCTCCTAGATTCATATCGAGCGATCTAGCAATGCTCCTAGTGCCACGTAAAGTTCCGCCTTGTAAACCTGTTAGTGGCACATCATCTAGAACTTTTCTAGTAATCCTCCTAGATCCACATAATCTAGAAATTTTCTAGCAAACCCCCTAGAGCCACCTACATTAAAACACCTCTAGAAACAGCTGTTTACATCACCTAGCATACAACATCTTACGTAAGAACCTGTGCAAATGTCACTAACGTCTAGAATGACCAGACTAGCATTTCTTCCTAGTACCACCTACGAGATCCTAGAAAGATGTCTTGATAAAAAACCCTTACGTCATCGAAGGACAGTGCACCCTTACCAATGATACTACGACATCTACCAGCGTCGCACTCTACGTAGCACAGCGCCGTTGATCCGCAACAATTATGTTTATTACTTCATCCCTCATCCTCCTCCCTCCACCTCCATTACAATAGCTCTCCCCTCCATCACTGCTTTACTAACTTGTGCACTCACTCACTCCCTCCCTCATTCTCTCTCTCTCTCTCTCTCACACACACACACACGCACACATAAACACATACATATGTCCATATCAAATCTGCCTTTTGGTACGAGGCTATGCTTATTGCTTTGTCCCTTTCTTTCCTTCTTTCTCGATAATTGTCTTTCCCTTCTGAGCTCCCTCGATCACGCATTACCTCCCTTACCTACTCCCACACTCAACCCCTTCACTCTATGTTGCGTTGGTGACTCCATCTCTTGCCAACAAAATCCTACAATAATAAACGTTCCTCCCACACTCCCTCTCTCTCTCTCTCTCTCTCTCCCGAACTCACTCTCTCTTTCTCCCCAGCTCTCTCTCTCTTTCCCCTTCTTCATTCTCTAAGTTCTCTTTCTCTTCAGCTCTCTCTCTCTCTCTTTTCCCTTCTTCATTCTCTAAGCTCTCTTTTTCCTCAGTTCTCTCTCTCTCTCTCTCTCTCTCTCTCTTCCCCTTCTTCATCCTCTAAGCACCTCTCCCTGCACCTTCCATAACTCTTCCCCTGTCGCCAGACGATTTTATTCAGATTAGGGAAACCTTCCTCATAAGCATAATGGTTAGATCACCCTAGCTAGGTCTACCGCTTAGCTATACATATAACTAAATTATCAATATGTTTTAATTAACAATAAAAATAAGAATTAATAATCACTATTTATTCACACCCCAGCTATGTTCATCATGCAGAGTCCACGCTCTCGGTCTTGCATGCATAGTTTACCATGCACAAACCAGTGCCATCTGGCAAACAAATATACGATGCTAAGAAGAGTTCCTGGCAGGCCACACGTACTCTACGTGTCCTACCTTCCGCACCCGTTTTCAACCTCCTCCTTAAGAAAGACTCCGTTCATCTCAAGGGCCACCCTCTTCAAGAACGACCTCCCTTTCAAGTATGACTTAAAAAAAATCCTGGGTTTGTCTGGAGTGCACATAGCCGACCCCACCCTTCTCTTCTTCCACTGAAGACGTCATTAAAATAAACACATTTCGCATACACAAAACTCACTTTAATATGCATTTTTACATACCCACCTCCCATAACAAAGTATACTACTTCAACTGTCCAATGCCCTCTCAGTAGTTAACAGGTTAACTAGCCTTACTGCATCCGCTATTTAACGAGTAAACTAACCATACTAAACTTAAACTGACCACGCTTGGAAGTATCCCAGTCACTCTTATGAGTGCCGCCAGATGATTTTATTCAGCTGTTATAAATCCCTCCAGTAGTTACCGGGTTAACTAGGCATACTAAACTAAACTTTACCACTTAACATATCTCCATTAATCCACCGCCTCCTAGCTCAGACTCCTCCTTGACAATGTACCTTCCGACCTCGAGCACCACCTCAAGGAGGACGTTGCCTTCAAGGGTGACCTCTTCGTCACATCTGAGCCCTCGGTAGCAGCAAATGGACCTCGTCCTCGAGAGACAAAATATTCCGGAGGGTTTTGACCTGACCTGGCCCTTTTTCACAAGAGCCCCACTGCATGTAGCTGTCAACGAGTGTGTGAGCCTTGTTACCTTTATTCTTTTCCCTGGATTCCAAGTATATGTATAACTACTGTACACACACACACACATTATATACATATTATATATATATATATACACACATGTATGTATGTATGTATATATATATATATTATACACACACATGTATGTATATATATATGTATATTATATACACACACATGTATGTATATATATATATATAAATATATATATATTATATATATTAGTGAGAAATGTAGTAATACACTTGTTGTAAATCACAACTAGTACCACAGTCGGAAAAATTAAAACTCTAAATAAGGGAGTCTATATATTTTGACTGCTAATTACTGACTACTGAAGAGGATTGCAATTAGCAGTCGAAAAATATAGACTCACTTATTCAGCTCTTTCCTTTTTTTCCGACTGTGGTGTTTGTTGTCACACACACACACACACACACACACACACACACACACACACACACACATAAGTACGCATGAGCGGCTCTACCAGGTAAGATTATTTCCGTCACATTTCTTAAACTTTCATTTCTTTTGAGCTGTTATCGGACAATTCTTTTCCCACAGCGGACTTGAATTGAAACTTATCATTTCAGTTTTTGCCAAAAATCGTTCTCTTATTTTTATTTTCTCATCAAAGGACACCCATTTCCTCACTTCCTATCAAACACTCATTTTTCTTTTTTCTTTTTGTTTTGAACAATGAGAAAACTTCTCGCTTATGTTTTCGCTCGGAAATCTTGCCTTCCAGTTCTTGCGTCTTATTGTTAGTGATTTACTTATGACGTAATATCGCCGGTGATGTCCTTGAATGACGTCATGTCGTCAGTGTCGTCTGCATGTCGTGACGTCATATCGTGTACTTTATTAAAACGTACCGTATATATTTTTTTTTGTTTGACTAATTTTTTCACGTTTCGAAAAAAAAGATAAACAAGAAGAGAAGAGAAAAATAGGAAATAAAATAAAAAATTCATTTTCGAGAACTTCCATATACATCAGTCCTTGCCTATTCTTTGTTACTGTACCGTTTCTCATCCCTAAAATCATCTTGTTTTCATCTCTCTTCTCTCGTTTCTCTGCAAAGAATTCAATTCCTCATCGTCTTACGACCCTTTCCTCTTCACTTTCTCTCCCCTCAACACAATAAGTTTCCGAATTTCGTTCTTTCTCGAATGCAAGTTGTCTGTTTATCTTTTCCCCTTTTTCTTCCAGTGACATTTATGCTCTGGTCATTTCTTAAGATCTATTTTCTTGTTTCTCGCGTGTATTGACAAGTTCTCTCCTCCTTTTCACTTTCTTCTCTCCCTCTTTCTCATTTTCTTTTTCTTTTATTTCTTGTTTCAACCCTGTTGTGGTAAAACACACACATACACACATAGGAACTCTGGTATAGCATACATGGATGACATCTAAATTCGGGGAATATTAATGATAAATAAAACGATACCAGGACCACACACACACACACACACACACACGGTAGACATACACATGTACACACGCAAGCACGCACATATTACAGCAAAATAAACAGTAACTCATAAATTAGACAAACAACAACTGAAATGTCGACAAAGCATCCTGGAACATCTTGCCCTTCCATCACAGCAACGTACGTACGTTTGTGTGTGCGTGCGTGTGTGTGTGTGTGTGTGTGTGTGTGTGAGAGTGAGAGTGTCCGCGCATGTATGTGAGCCCATGTATAGGCACAATCACACACACAGACACATACACACACAGACACATACACACACACACACACACAAGCGCACGACTGCAGTGCATGATTATACACAATCAAAACAACGAAAAGCAATCCTTATTCATGATCACCAGAAACTCACCCCCCTTAGGGTTGTTCGGGCAATGAAGTGGAGGTGGAAGGGTTGCCCCTATCGTTTGACGTCACGGTGATGATGTCACGGTGATGACGTCACAATCAGTTCAACCAAAGGGTCGAGTCAATGCTCACCTTTTTCGACATCGATAACGAGAATTAATCGACCTTATAAACAAACTGCACTTTGCCTGGGGCATATCTACGATAGTCAGAATGAAACAAAATAAAACAAGATAAAAAAATATAAGATAATAAAAAAAATATGAAATAAGACGAAAAAAAAATAATAATGATAATAATAATCCATTTTACAAAACAAGTTGCCCTATACATAGGACATTCCTACGATAAATAGAATGAAATAAAAATAAATAAAAAGTCATGTAAGATATTATACCAAATGATATGATAAAATAAAGTAATCGACTTTACAAACAAGCTGGCCTTTACTGTACCTAAAATATACCTACGATGAATAATACAAATTAGAATAAAAGAAAAAATACATATATATACTATAAAGATACAATGAAATAGAATTATATGAAAATAAAAAATACGATAAAATCGAGGTATGCAAGATGCTTCCATATGCTCAGACTTCAATTCCAGAAGTTTCAACCAACTCCACCCAATTCCTGGAATTACCAAATAGAAACAAAAGCGACCAAAATACTTAAAGGAGCAAAACTACACTCAATTTTTTTTTCCGAATATCCTAAAAAAAAAAAAAAAAAAAAAAAAACTGTCTGAGAAGAACACATTCACGCCATTGCCGACGCATCAGTCTATACATGACGTCACCGTGACGTCATGGGCACAGAAACATCACGTGACCCACGCCCAGCCTTCCCTTTCTCCCCCATTGATTTGCAGCTGAATCCCACGGCATATGGCCATGAAACCGCTTCTCGTCTTCGTGTGTGTATATGTGTGTGTGTGTATGTGTGTGTGTATGGTGTGTGTGTGTGTGTGTGTACGGTGTGTGTGTGTGTGTGTGTGTGTGTGTGTGTGTGTGTGTGTGTGTGTGTGTGTGTGTGTGTGTGTGTGTGTGTGTGCGCGCGCGCGCGCGCGTCAGACACTAGAACGGGTACCACCACTATCCTCATCTTAATCACCACCATTTCCATAACCAGTACCCATCATAGGTCGCCTCATAATTATTCTCACATTTCTGTGTATACTATCCCTATGTCGAAGAATTACCGGAAAAAATGGTGGACCATTATTAGGCGAAAAAAGAGCGGGGGGTGGGGAAACGGGAGGGTGGGGAGAGGGGAGAGGGAGAGGGGGAGTGGGGAGAGGGGGACGGGAAGGGGGGAATAGTAAATAATAGCAGCCATTATCCTAGTCTGCTTCCGCAGACCTGACTAAAGAGAGGGATGATTCTGGCCAGGCGATAAATCCAGTTCATCTTTCAGGAAAATATATTCGTCGCGTGTTCATCGTGGCACATACAGTTTTGTTCCGACGCGTCCATAAACTTCTCTTTATAGTTTATAATGTACTCAACCACATACAAAACATCCCCACGCTTACGTTATAATATAAAATGAACGATGAATTAAGACAAGGGATGCTGTAGGTGTGGTTTATACTTGAAAAAAAAATCCATCAGATGAACACATGCACACAAACATATACACACGACTCGTGGCGCAGTTGGTAGAGTTCCCGGCTGCCACTACGGCGGTCCGGGTTCGAATCCGGCCCAGGGCTGGAATAATTTCAGTATCGCTGCGCTGCGGGTTGTTACTCCCACTATCGTGGGCGGGGAGTTGGGTGTTACACACAAACACGTGCAGCTAAGACAATCAGCTTTGATTTACGAACCAATACATAGCATTTTGAGAATATATACATATCTACGTATATACATACATATTACAGGTGCATAAATTATGTCTATAAAAGCGTGCACACACAAACACACACACACACGAAAGAGCAGTGATGTCCTCTGTGACACACCGCAAATAAACACACAAATATATGACTAAATAAATAACTAAATAAATATATAAATGAAAAAGTGAATGAATAAATAAAGGCGAACTACTTAGGTAACACGCCACGTCCTCCCCGAGCGCCGTGCACGCGGGAGCAACCCACGGACAGTACGTCATGCACTGAAGAGCAATGGACCAACGTAACTGCATCTTTACAATCAAAGAAAAAAAATCTTTGATGTGAAAACGGGTTTGTATATGTGTGTGTGTGTGTGTGTGTGTGTGTGTGTGTGTGTGTGTGTGTGTGTGCGTGTGTGTGTGTGAGAGAGAGAGAGAGTGAGGGGTAAAGGGAGAGGAGAGAGAGAGTGAGGGGTAGAGAGAGAGAGAGAGAGAGAGAGAGAGAGAGAGAGAGAGAGAGAGAGAGAGAGAGAGAGAGAGAGATAGTGAGGGGTAAAGGGAGAGAGATAGAGAGAAAGAGAACGAGAGAGCGAGAGCGAGAGAGAGACAGAAATGAATATGGGGACTCTTAACTCGGGTCTTTAACCACTACAGCAAAAAGTCGTATAGACCAGCTTACATACAAGAATTGATGATGGTCATGATGATCATGATGATGATGATGATTATAATGATGATGATGATTATGATGATGAAGACGACGACGACGACGACGACGACGGCTGCAGAATCAATAAAGTAAAATTCATCGTCCGACATCCCACGTGACTCAGAAACTCACTCAGGTTCTCCTCCTCGTCCCCTCCTCCTCCTCTTCCTCCTCCACCACCATCTCGTCCTCTAACTCCCTTTAAAAACCTTCTCGATTCTCTTTCATCATCTTCCTTTCCTCTTTATCTCTTTTTCTCTCTTTCTTGCCTCTATCCCTCCCTCCCCTCCCCCTCCCCCCGCTTCCTCTCATCCAAGATGGCCGACATTGAAGGCGACCCTGACTGTAAAAAGATAATTGCGATTGTAATTCACGCAGATGACCTGGTTAATAAGGCTCATTAATGATGGAAAAACACGCAAAATGCAACTTTACCCGAGGATATGGCACAAAACAGTAATTTCTCATACCATTCGTGTTACACACAAAAAGTGTTGTTTTTACTCGGTTGGGTCGTCTTCGGGATGAATGAAATTGTCTGGCTGTGGAGGTTGCACTTGAGATCAGAGTTCTTCAACACCACATCCCCGATTTATGTATTTTTTTATATATTTATTTATTTTTGTCCCCTCTTATTTCAATTAGATGCAGTGTTGCTACCCGCCTGACGTGTAAAATAATGATAATAATAATAATAATAATAATAATAAATCCAATAAAATAGAATAAAATTACTAAACTAAGAAGATAATAATAATAAATCCAATAAAATAGAATAAAATGACCAAAACAAGAATAATGATAATAATAATAATAAATCAAATAAAATAGAATAAAATGACCAAAATAATTGTACTAACGTCCTTAAAAATGAAACATTTGTATAGCCACATAGCAGTAAAACACTTTAATCAAAATACAAATTTATTGTTTCAATATTTCGTTCTATGCTTTGTTTTCACATCATAATACTGCCTATGCCGAAGGTCTCTGGTCAATATGAACATAATATTTAGTTAGCTTAAACTACATAGACGCGATATCATACTAACTGGGTTAACTGCTTTAGCCCAATAACGCACAATAATTTAATTTGGTTAACTTTAAAGACGGCCTCTTCCCAAAATGAAAAAAGAAGATTATATAAAAAAATAAATAAGCAAATGAATAAAATTAACCCATACCATACTTCACAAATTCATAAAGCTTTTACCCGTGAATAAAAATAAAATTATAAAATAAATAGATAATTGCTTACATCCACCTACACCATATTTATGAAATCTACTCTTCCCAAACACCTAAATATTCTAGTCAGCGGACAGGAAGCCCCAAACAACTTAAACTTGCCCTGAACATTCCTCCAAGGGCCTTCAAGGGCCTTCAGGGTCCAGGCAGCCTTCAAGTGCCGCAGGACGCCCATCTACTTCGGGAGGAGTCTGTCCACAACACAAAGGACAACCGGCCGGTCGGCCAGCACTCGGTTTAACAGGAACTCTGATATGGCAGGTCAAGCGAGTGAGAACAAGAAGGAGAGTGAAAGAGAGAGAGGGAGGGAGGGAAGGAGGCAGGGAGGGAGGGAGGGAGGGAAGAAGGGAGGGGGAGAGAGGGAGGGAAGGAGGTAAGGGGAGAGAGGGAGGGAAGGAGGGAAGGGGAGAGAGGGATGGAGAGAAGAAGGAAAGGAGGGAGGGAGGGAGGGAGACAGGGAGGGGGAGAGAGGGAGGGAGACAGGGAGGGGGAGAGAGGGAGGAGACAGGGATAGAGGGATGGAGGGAGAAGGAAGGAGAGGAGGAAGAGAGTGAGAAAGAGAGAAAGGGAAAAATGAGAGAGGAAAGAGAGGAAACTGAGGAAAGAAAATTAAAACAAATAACAGCGCAAAAAAAAGTGAGAGAAAGAGCAAGAAAGAGCGAGGGCAAGAGTGAGCGAGCAAGCGAGTCAGCGAGAGAGAAAGAGAGAAAAGCGAGAGGGGAGAGAGAAAGAGAGGAAAGCGAGAGAGAGAGAGAGAGAGAGAATCTACGCCCAGCCAACCCTTTTGGCTTTTTGACTTTCTTTGTTGTGGTAAACGGAGTATAGCTCTTCAATGGCTCCTGGCCCCTTCAGACCACCGGCTCTCTTCATCGACTTTATTCAGGCTAACGCCAATTGAAAGTAATAGTTTCACTCCGGAGGGGAATTTCCTTCGGTTGAATAAAATCGACTGGCGGCAACTAAAATAAACAGCAGTGGTTACTTATAATTATTCATTATTTTCCTCTTTTACTAAAGTTCTAGACTGATGGTATTTGATATTTATTTTATTCTGGCAGTCGCCGGGTGATTTTATTATGCCTCGGGGGGATGGGGAGAGAGAGAGAAAGAAAGAGAGAGAGAGAGAGAGAGAGAGAGAGAGAGAGAGAGAGAGAGAGAGAGAGAGAGAGAGAGAGAGGAGCGTCCACGTAGCGAGGAAATTAAAGACGATATACTTATGAATATATCCGACTAGCTCTCAGCCATTTTTTTTTCTACCTTCTACCCCTATGGACCAGGGTCACACGAGGCGTTTGCAGGCAACGGTGTAATCAAGACTCCTCGTTTTCAGACCCTATTCACAATCAGCACATAAAGTTCAACAACCTTAACAAACATGATTAAGCCACTGTGCTAAGTTGCTAAGGCTGTACACACACACACACACACACACACACTCGTGGAGCGGTGGTTAGAGTTCTCGCTTGCCACTATGGCGGTCCGGGTACAGATCCCGCCCACGCACACACACGCTCACACACACACTCGTGGCGCGGTGGTTAGAGTTCTCGCTTGCCACAACGGCGGTCCGGGTAAGAACCCCGCCCAGGGCTGAAATAATTTCAGTATCGCTGCGCTGCGGGGTGTTGGGTGTGTGTGTGTGTGCGTGTAAGGTCACAGTATTGCCCACAGATCGGTCATACGAGATCTGAGCTCTCATCCGGAAGGTTAACAACTGTCGATCACGAGTCCAACACGTGATCCAAGACCATGGTGAATCAGACACGCATACACACACACACACACACGCACTAGATGAATGGAAAAGGCTTGTCGAGTCATAGACAGTCCAAACAAAGAGATCTTTCCTGTCAACTCTACGTTCCTGTCGTTGTTCTGAACACAAATACCATGTCACTTCTCTTCTTTCCTCTAATAAAGGGGTTACAGTCTGTGCGAAGTATTCCCTGTACCATCGTTTCCCAACCTTTTTCGACTCCAGCATTCCTTGTAGTCAGATCTAAGCAGTCTAGCATCCCCCTACCTCGTATCTTAATTAAGTTTAAGTATGCATTGCTTACCAGCATCGCCTTCGATACGTAGGCGTCGGGAGTGGGTATACGATGATTCCGGGGTCGGCGTGTTGATTATATTTGCTTTGTAGTTGTAACTGAGTGACCCCCAATATTCTGTGAACTGGTTTAATTGCATTTTCTGTGTTTATAATTACTCGGAGTGAAAGAGAACGAGGAATATAGCTGCAACTTTATATTTTATAATGCGATTATTGTGAAGCATCATCGTACATCAGGCAGCTAATGATGCCCCCCGAGAATTTGACTCGTAATAAACAGGTTAAAATGGATTTAAGCACCACCAGGAGGCGGTAGCACCAAAGAGTTGGATACGTTGCCCTATTTGGTCTATCTGCTAGGCTGAGTGCTAATTTGAGCGTTGTTCTTTGTATTCTTTGGATTATACTGATATTCTTCCTCTTGTGCTGGTTCTTCATGATCACTTATTTATCTATTTATCATTATTACAATTTTTAATATCTCTGTCAATGAAGATAAATGTTATCTTTACAATCGTCATATTTGTGTGTGTGTGTGTGTGTGTGTGTGTGTGTGTGTGTGTGTGTGTGTGTGTGTGTGTGTGTGTGTGTGAGTGTGTGTGTGTGTGAATGCTTAGGCACAAAAACATGCACACAAACACATGTGTACTTCTTTCTAGTTCACATGCGCATGCCACACCATAAATTGTCAAACATCAAACTCTTACATATGGATACCATAACGATAGTAATCACAATAACTTAGTAACCATGTAGTAAGCGCTGAAACTATCAGTTGTTTTAAAAAACGATTAGACAACTTTATGGATGGGGATGACAGGTGGTGATGGATACGGAGCTGCCTAGTGTAGGCCTTATGGTCTTTTGCAGTCTCCTTTATTTCTTATGTTCTTATAACGATAATAACGAGGGTTACAGCAATAACAAAGAAACCCGAGAACAGTCATCGACTAGAACCACCAAGCTCTTTCGAATTACAAAAAAAAAAAAAAAAAAAAAAAAAATCAAACAAGACGAAAACTACACCAATCGAGCAGCGACTTCAGCCTTTCAGCGTTGAAATAAAAATGATTGTCCATTTCAGTAGTTCATAAAACGAGGATTTACCTACATTTGCTCCAATACTCTAATTCTTTCCACGAATATGATCGGGTACGATTATGCTCCTATTTATTCCGAGGTAAAAAACAAAGTTCCTAATTATTACGACGGGAAAAAAGAGAATTCTATAAATGTGAGTTTTTTTCTGTAACCATACTAAATGAATTGTTCACAAAAGGATGATCTGTTTCGCTTCATTAAGTACAGGATCAAAGCAACCCACATGGTGTCAACGGGAAAATAATTGATATGAAAAATGAGACTGCGAATTCTAATATAGCGAATATAATGCTGTTAAAGTGAACACTTTGAATAGGATGAACACAATTCACAATAACGTGTCCTTAAATTTTTTCCGAGGAAGTTATTTTCTGGCTGCCGCCAGGCGATTTTATTCATCTGAAGAAATCCTCACATTTTCTATGTTTTAGAAAATGTACCAAGTAATAGCAAGTTATGAAATAATAACAATGATAACTATAATAATGACAATAATGAGAGAACTGATAATGGTAATAACAATTTAAAACAAAATTATGATAACACAACATAATAATAATAATAGTGATAATAGCAACAGTAATAACGATAACTATGATAACAAAGATAATACAATATAATACAAAACAAAATACTAATGTTACAGATATTAGCAACAATCACTTAACCTACAGATGACAGCAACACTTAAACAGACATCTCAGCTGTGTCAAAACAGCAAACACGTGACCCTAAAGACTCTGCCCCCAAATCACCAAGATCTTGTGAACGCAATATTCAATTCCCATTGGTGGAGCGCACCTCTTCGCGCAATTTCCCTCCAGCCAATCAGACGCCAGGAAACAATATCCTTGAGTTCAACTTGATCCAAGGTTCCAAGGGTAATCAGCTATTGATAACGAGTTCGACACGTGATACAAGACCGTGGAGAATAAAATACACACACACACACACATACACACACACACACACACACACACACACACATACACTACACACACACACACACACACACACAGCTTTACCCATAGATCGAGCCATATACGAGCTCTGAGCATCCGGGAGGGTAATAGCTGTCGAGTGCAACACGTGATCCAAGACCACACTGCTGAATCACAGCACTAACAACCTTTGTGACTAAGGAATTTGACAACGCTGTCGCCAAGAATGCTGCCAACAAAAGTGGCAACAATAGCGGTGCTATCAACGTTACAAAGGTCGGGGCCCCACGATGATAGATGAAGACGAATGGCCCAGCCAGGAACTCCGGAGCACAAACACGTGATGAACGGATTTCCTAATAAATGATATCAACAAAGGACCCGAACTTAGGCAAACACCCGGATCCTCCCCGGATTGACCTTTTCCGGGGGAAGCTCCAGAAATTCAATTTCATTAAGACATAAACCAGTTAACAGCATAATATGTGAACGTCAACGCCGCGCCAGGTTTCCGTGATGGTGATCCTACTCA
This sequence comes from Oratosquilla oratoria, assembly GCF_046742065.1. Classification (NCBI taxonomy): domain Eukaryota; kingdom Metazoa; phylum Arthropoda; class Malacostraca; order Stomatopoda; family Squillidae; genus Oratosquilla; species Oratosquilla oratoria. The sequence continues at coordinate 14,477,022 of NC_134781.1, read as the reverse complement.
GCGTTTTCTCCACAAGAGGCATCCCTCGATGGAGGAGACGAAGAAGGGGACGACGCCCACATCATTCATGACTTGGGGCAAGTGGATCGAACCTGTCGAGAGTTGTTTGGGATGGGAAGGGTATCTGCATGGGAGCTTCCTCGGAGAGACCGTGGGGACTGTCTGGCGCCTGCGTGTGAAGCAACGCGCTCCCCGCTCCCTGGTGCATGACCCCAATTGATGATGATGATGATGATGATGATGATGATAACGATGATAATGATGATAATGATGATGACGATGATAATGATGATGACGATGATAACGATGACGATGATGACGATGATAACGATGACGATGATGACAATGATGATAACGATGACGATGATAATGATGACAATGACGATGACGATGAACAACAGACGTACAGTGACACAATATTAAAAAATATTTGATTATTACAATCAGAAGGATCGGATTTGTTAAGAGACGAGGTTAGTAATTCAAAGGTCACCAGGAATGATCCTGGTTGTAACAACCAAATAGTTACTAATATTCAAAATTCACTTACTGAAACACTTACCGTACCCATATATTCTTCCTTTCGATAAAGTGTCCACCGTTAAGAAAAGAAAAAAGAAAAAGCCCTACAAAAAAAAAAAAAAAAAAAAAAAAAAAAAAAATCGATTGATCCAAAAACCCACATAACAACAGCAAACTTTAATCAATTCATGCCATCATCTGTACCCGCATACGTGGAACTACTATTCAATCCAATCCTGTCTGCTGAAGTGGATGGCTTCTGTCTGTCAATAACTTGAAGTAATGACTTAACCTCTCGAGAATATGCACAAGTCTGCAGAACCATTGCCAAGGTCATTACCCATGGAAGAGTAATTCGTGGAACAAGACGAGAGTCGCAAAATCGAATTCTTAACTTAAGAAGTTTCCATTGTCTTCGGCCTTACGTATCTGAACACGAACCTCTCCCCGTTTCTTTCCTTCTCCAATTCAGTATTTAGTCTTTCTGTCTTTCTCCTCCTTCGTGATTGTTTCTTTCATTTGAACCTATTCAGTCTCACCTTTCATGTTCTACCTCCCTCCCTCCAAACACACACACAAAGGATTACAAAGGCGGAGCATGCCGACAGAAGACCTTTTGGTCCATATCTAGGTCGGATACGAAAAAATTATAATGATAAATAAATAAGTACATAAAAATTATAATGTAAATAATAATAAATAAAATAAATAAATGCATAGGTAATACACACACATACACACACACACTCACACACGTCCACAAAAATATAAATATTTTATTTTATTATTTTTTTCCAACCGGGCTTATTGGTTCTCAATAAGAGATATGCATTTACTGTATACGAAAAAAAAACACGTGATTTTCCAGAGAAAAAAAAAATAATAAATGAATTATCATTTGGGGAACCTTCGATCTTTGGTGAAATCAATCAATTGTTGACTCACGTTCCACCCAGTGGCAAACCCGCTGCCCCACGGTGCCTGGTAACGATCCTCGGAACTTTCCAAAGACCTCACTGAGAAGTAAGAAATCTTTGACCAGTATTCCCGATTTTTTTTTTTTTTCCGGGCGACCCCAATATCATCCTCATGATATCACAGCGACCTCATTAATCTATTTGTATATGTGATAATATATATGGTTATTATATTGAATTCATATAATTTTGCAACAAAAAAGTGTACAAGATGTCTTGGCAACCCCAAGGTTGGGAAACAGTGTCTTAGACTGTTGTCTGCATAGGAGTCTCTACGTCACAATGCAACGGCGAGAAGAACAGTCTCCTGTTTTCAGCACTCCATGTATATATATATATATATATATATATATATATATATATATATATATATATTGATGTTAATAGAGAAGATCTTGGGCCAACTCCGGAGACCGAGTATCAATCTCTCAGGATTGCACCTCCTGATGGACCATCAATAGGTAAGCAGAAGACACACTGTGTATAAACACGTGGGCAGAAATATATAATCACTTGTTTACATGTGCCTTAACTTTTTCATCACGTCGAAATGAAGATCAAAATAACTTAACTCTTCTTTACTATAATAATAATAATATTTTCTTTAACAATGATTGTACTAATAACATATATACGTTCATATATATATATATATATATATATACACACACACACACACACACAACAAAAATAATAATGATTGTAATAAGACACACCAATAACATCATTATCTTCATTATCACGATCGTCACTGTCATGCTCATCATTCCCATCGAAATCGCGCGATTTCCCGCTGCCGGCAACCCTTCCCGCCAAAGGCAAGACAGAATCCCCGATGGTAAAATGACAACAATTCCTTGGCCCGTTAACCACAGGCTTCCTGCCGCTGGCGCCTCGTTATGTTAATATACAACGAACTCGTCCCAGCACGATGGAGAAGAGGAGGAGGGGGAGGAGGAGAAGGAGGAGGAAAAAGGGGAGGAAGAGAAGGAGGAGGAGGAGGAGGAGGAGGAGGAGGAGGAGGAGGAGGAGGAGGAGGAGGAGGAAGAGGAGGAGGAAGAGAAGGAGGAGGAGGAGGAGGAAGAGGAGGAGGAAGAGAAGGAGGAGAAGGAGGAGGAAGAGAAGGAGGAGGAAGAGAAGGAGGAAGAGAAGGAGGAAAAGGAGGAGGAGGAAGAGAAGGAGGAGGAAAAGGAGGAGGAGGAGGAGAAGGAGGAAGATGATGAGGAGGAGGAGAAGGAGGAGGAGAAGGAGGAGGAGAAGGGTAGAAGGAGAAGGAGGAGGAAGTTAAGGAGGAGGAAGAGGAAGAGGAGGAGGAAGGAGGAAGAGGAGGAGGAAGAGGAGGAGGAAGGGGGAAGAGTAGGAGGAGGAGGGGAGGAGAAGGTGGAGGAGGAAGAGGCGGAGGAGGAGGCAGAGGCGGAAGAGGAGGAGAGGGAGAAGGAAAGGTAAAAGAAGGAAAAGGGAAAGAAGGATGAAGAGGTGGGGGACTAGAAGGAGGAGGAGGAGGAGGAGGAGGAGGAGGAGGTTCCTAGTCCCGTTTGTTCAAGGTGTTGAATATCGACTGCATAATTTAGTCGATATACATTTTTTGGGGATTAAGGGGACTTTCGTAACACCCCTACGGCCCAGAGGTACGGCAAAAGGTTTTTACATACTCCTACAGTAATAGTAATAAATGCGAGTGAAGAAGAGGTGATGGGCGAGGGGGAAGAGGAATGGGAAGAGGAGAGGAAAGAGGAAGGGAATGAGGATGGGGAAGAGGAGAAAGAGGATGGGAAAGAGGGGGAGGGAAAGAGGGGAGAGAGGAGGGGGAAGAGTGGGGAAGAGGAGGGGAGGAGGGGAAAGAGGAAGGGGGAAAAGGAGGAAGAGGATGGGAAAGAGGGGGGAGGTGAAGAGGGGAAAGAGGTGAGGAATGAGGAGAGGAAAGAGGAGGGGGAAAAGGAGGAGATAGGATGGGAAAGAGGGGGGGAGGGGAAGAGGGGAAAGAAGAGGGAGAGGAGGGGGAAGAGGGGAAGGAGGGGGAAGAGGAGAAAGAGGATGGAAAAGAGGGGGAGGAGGGGGAAGAGGAGAAAGAGGATGGAAAAGAGGGGGAAGGTTAAGAGGGGAAAGAGGAGGGGAGGAGGAGGGAGAAGAAGACGAGGGAGGAGGAGGGAGAAGAAGACGAGGGAGGAGGAGGGAGAAGAAGACGAGGGAGGAGGAGGGAGAAGAAGACGAGGGAGGAGGAGGGAGGAGGAGGGAGAAGAAGACGAGGGAGGAGGAGGGAGAAGAAGACGAGGGAGGAGGAGGAGGGAGGAAGAGGACGAGGGAGGAGGAGGAGAATGGAGGAAGAGGACGAGGGAGGAGTAGGAGAATGGAGGAAGAGGACGAGGGAGGAGGGGAGGAGAAAGAGGACGAGGGAAATCAGGCGACCTTCATGAATAACGAGAATTTAGTGAAAACAGCCTCTTCGACTTCCCCTTCCCCCCATTCCCCCCTCCCCCCTCCTACCCACCGGGGATCCCTCCGGACGGACACGCCAACCTCCCTTCCAGAAACTTCCTTTTGAGTTGGAAAACACGTTTCCAAAAATGTCGAATTACAGACAGACTACGAAAACGGCGAAACGTTCCGAAAAAAACAACTTTTTTTTTTTTTAATGGCGTCACGAGCGCTGAAGGTTCAAAACTTTGTGTATTGTGTTTGTTACGTGCGCGTGTCTCGTTGGTCGACTTTATAATCGCAAAATGATCGAATATAGATTTCTTCCGCCAAATCGGCGGTTTCGGACAAGTCGTGAATCAGCCAGCGTCATCTGCAAAGAAACTATTTATTTATTTACTTCTTACAAACTACTCCAACGATAAAACTAACATGTCATGATATCTAAATAAATAAATAAAAATCTTTTATAAAGGTATTCCATGCATTTTGGGTCGATTCTTCATGAAAAAGAATTAAGAAAAAAAAAATTGTTCTATCTAGGAGTATCTGGCATTACCGTAATTCGAATGACATGACATCTCTGGCGGTCGAACCCGTACGATACCTTCTGTTGCAGCACATTGCAGATCTCATACAACTGTAATGCAACTGTCTTGCACACACGCACGCGCACACACACACACACACACACACACACACACACACACACACACACACCAGTTTAGAGAAAATGCGACAGTTT
>NC_134781.1:14434863-14462363 GCF_046742065.1 Oratosquilla oratoria | reverse complement strand
TCACTCCCTCCACCTCCTTTTGCAGCGCAAGAAACCCGAAGCTATAAATCTTGAAGACGCTTCTCTAGACTGTATACTGTATAGTTCCCCGCTTTCTGTGCAGGCGGTGGCAAATCGTAACATTATTCTACCTTAATAAATTCTTTTACGTGTCTTAACCCCCCCTCCTGGGCCCCGACTCCCCCCCCCCCACCCAATCCCTCATGTCTGGCTTAGGGGAGGGGGAGACGCGGAGAGCGGGGAGAGGGTGCGGAGAGGGGGAGGGGGAGGGGAAGGTGGAGAGGGGGAGGGGAAGGCGGAGAGGGGAAGGCGGAGAGGGGGAGGGAAAGGCGGAGAGGGGGAGGGGAAGGCGGAGAGGGGGAGGGAAAGGCGGAGAGGGGAGGTCGGATCCACGTATGGACAGGCTTAAAAAAAAAAAAAAAAAAAAGCTGCCCTGGTACTTCTTCCTTTAATCAATGCATCTCCAACTGCACTTGTACTATCTCTACCTTTCCCTTGCGGTGATTAACTCCTGATTTTTATAGACTTACGTCATGTAAATAGACTAATTTAATTACAATAAAGTAAAATAAAATAACTTTTTCACTCAATATTGAATTTCCATTTCAACCTACACGCTTCTCTCCAGGTTGACAAAAATAAATCCTCAATTTGATTTTTCTTAATATCTCAGTTAATATCAAAACATATAAAAATTTAAATATTTTGCGGCACCATTTTTGTGATGAGGCCAACAAGTCAGTAACTGATTACCAGAGAGACCAAATATAGATTTGATTCGATCATTTTATATACATTACATATACACTGTACATACATACACATATATGCACACACGTCCACATACATACACACACACATGAATACACGTACATAAAACACATACTTACACATATATACATACATAAATACATAGGTCACAGCATTACCCATAGATCGGTCATACGAGCTCTGAGCTCTCTTTCGGGAGGGAAATAGCTGTCGATCATGAGTCCAGCACGTATATACACACATACATATACCAAAAGGACTCTTCCCCCTTACAAGAGAGGTGGCCAACGAGCCATGTACCAACATCAATTTATTTTAGCTCTTCGTAAATGAAAGGCCAACCCTTTCTCCCGCCCACTACCTGGAACAGAAGCAATGCAGCGCGACACAGCAGGGCCCGATAGCCGAGGCTGGGTTATCCCCACAGCTTCATTTACATGGTGACCCTCCCTCCCTCATGTTTACAATTCGCGAAAGATACACGACCGCTAATGATGTATCCTTTTCCTTGATTAAGACCCATCTAACTTGAGAGTTTAACATCCCTGATAAGAGTTATGCTTAGGGTTGTTTATTCTTACTTGGCGCCAGGGGATTTTATTCTCTTAGTGCGTGGGTTGGGAAATTCCTACACAGTGAATGGGTTTAAAACTATATCGATCTCATCTAGATTAACACTTTAATTGAGTTTTACATACAGCTTTAGCAGTTGAATCTAGTTGTCGCCTGGTGATTTTAATCTGTGGTGGAACGTTTCCCTTTCTCATCTAAAGAGAAGGAGGGAGGGAGAGAGAGAGAGAGAGAGAGAGAGAGAGAGAGAGAGAGAGAGAGAGAGAGAGAGAGGAGAGGGAGAGAGAGAGGAAGGGAGGGAATGGGAGAGAGAGGGAAGGAAGGGGAGGGAAAGGGAGAGAGAGGGAAGGAAGGGGAGGGAAAGGGAGAGAGGAAAGGAGGGGGAGAGAGAAAGAGAGAAAGAGAGAGAGAGAGAGAGAGGAGGGGAGGGAAGGGGAGAGAGAGGGAAGGAAGGGGAGGGAAAGGGAAAGAGGGAAGGAGGGAGGGAGGGAGAGACAGAGAGATAGACAAAGAGAGAGGGAGATAGAGAGAGAGAGGAGGGGGATGAAAAGGGAGAAAGAGTGAGTGAAGGACAGAGAGAAAGAGAGATAGATAGATAGATAGATAGAGAGAGACACGAGAGAGGGCCTGAGGCACCGTGCTAGGAATTAATCCGGCCAACTTGCTCAGGATGCTCAACCATTCACATTTTCAACCTCTTTTCAACCACCAAGACATTTTCTACACTTTTTTCTGAGTGACGAGAAACCATTTTATTCAGCTCACGGAGACCTCTGACCTCACAAAAAAAAAACTTAACAGAAATTAACACGAATACTACAATTCACAAACAAATGAATAAACATATCAATAAATAAGAATTATCCCCACCAAACGTATAGATAAATAGAATAAATAAGCAGACCTTTTGGTCCATAAACCGACGAACCATAAACACAAAAACGAACAAAAGAAACAAGTAAACAAACAAATGAATAAACAAATAAATGCAATACAACACCAACGCTACAACGCTAGGACGTCCCCTCGCTCGCTGGCGCACTCACTCTTCCTGTATTGCATGGGGTCACGCGTGCACTCCGCCGTCTATCCGGCGATGTCTGTCCCTCTTCCAATGATCGTGTTGCATGTCTCCTCCGCGGCTCGCAGCGCCTTATACCCAGTCCACGTTTTCATTATAGGGGAGGAGGAAGAGGGACGGGGAAGAGGAACGGGGAAGAAGGAGAGGAGGAGGAGGAGGAGGAGGGGAAGGAAGAGTGGTGGAAGAAGAGGGACGGGGAAGAAGGAAAGGAGGAAGAGGGACGGGGAAGAAGAAGACGAGGAGAAGGAAGAGGGAGAGGGGAGGAGGAAGAGGGACGGGGGAGAAGGAGAGTAAGAGGAGGAAGAGGAAGAGGGGTGGAGGAAGGGGGACGGGGAAGAAGGAGAGTATGAGGAGGAAGAGGAAGAAGGGTGGAGGAAGAGGAAGAAGGGTGGAGGAAGGGGGACGGGGAAGAAGGAGAGGAGGAGGAAGGGGGTGGAAGAAGGGGAAGGAGGAGGGGGAAGGAGGAGGGGGAAGGAGGAGGAGGAAGGGGGACGGGGAAGAAGGAGAGGAGGAGGAAGAGGAAAGGAACGGGGAAGAAGGAGAGGATGAGGAAGGGGAACGGGGAAGAAGGGGAAGGGGAGAAGAGGGGAGGAGGAAGGGGGTCATGGAAGAAGTGGAGGAGTAAGAGGGGAAGGGGGTGGGGAAGAAGGGGAGGAGGAGGAAGAAGCGGAGATGGAAGGGGAAGGGAGGAAGAAGAGGGAAAGGGAGAGGGGAAAGTGTAGGAGATCGGGGAAGGAAGAGGGAGGGAGGATGAGGGGTTAAGAGGGGGGAAAGAGGGGAAACGAGGGGGGAAATAGGGGGAAAGAGGGGGGAAGAGGGGAAAAGAGGGGGAAAAGGAAAGGAGGGGGAGAAGATGGGAAGAAGATGGGTAGAGGAGGGGTAAGAGAGAGAGAGAGGGGTGAAAAGGGGATAAGAGTGGGAGAGGAGGAGAGTGAGAGGAGACAAAAGAGGGGAACAGGCAAAGAAAGAAGAGCAAAGAGGGGAAAACTTGGTGGTAAAGGAAAAGTGGAGGAGGAGGGGAAAGGGGAAAGATCTAGCGTAGGGAGACGGGAAGAGGGTAAACAGAGGGAAACGGTCTGGCTGGCAAATGGAAACGGCAAGGCAAAAGGGAAAGGAGGCTACGCACAGAGGAAGGTAATGGAGATTAAAAAGAGTAGAGACAAGGAAAGAGAGGGAAGGAAATGGAGAGAGGAAAGAAAATGGAGAGAGAGGAAAGGAAATGGAGAGAGAGGAAAGGAAATGGAGAGAGAGGAGAGGAAATGGAGAGAGAGGAAAGGAAATGGAGAGAGAGGAGAGGAAATGGAGAGAGAGGAGAGGAAATGGAGAGAGAGGAGAGGAAATGGAGAGAGAGGAGAGGAAATGGAGAGAGAGGAGAGGAAATGGAGAGAGAGGAGAGGAAATGGAGAGAGAGGAGAGGAAATGGAGAGAGAGGAGAGGAAATGGAGAGAGAGGAGAGGAAATGGAGAGAGGAGAGGAAATGGAGAGAGAGGAGAGGAAACGGAAAGGAAGGGGCCTGGGAAAAGAGGAGAATGGAGGTTGGAAGAGGATGAGGTATATGGAAAGGGTACCAGAAGAGATGGAAAGGGGAATAGATGAGATAGACAAAGGGTGGAGGAGATGGAAGGAAGGATGAGAAGGTTGAGGAGAGGATTGGATGAGAGATAAAGGGGGCTGGAATAGAAGGAAAGGGGGCTGGGGGAGAGGGAAAGGAGGCTGGGGGAGAGGGAAAGGAGGATGGGGGAGAGGGAAAGGGGGCTGGGGGAGAGGGAAAGGGGGCTGGGGGAGAGGGAAAGGGGGCTGGGGGAGAGGGAAAGGGGGCTGGGGGAGAGGGAAAGGGGGCTGGGGGAGAGGGAAAGGGGGCTGGGGGAGAGGGAAAGGGGGCTGGGGGAGAGGGAAAGGGGGCTGGGAAAGAGGAGAGGAGAGGCTGTAAGAGAGAAGAAGGGGGTTGAGGAAAGGGTAAAGAGAAGAAAGAGAGCAAGGAGAGAAGCGAAGAGGGTTGGATGAGAGGAGAAGGCCGGGGGTAGTAACGATGGGGAAAAGGACTGGGAGAGAGTGGAAGGGGGAAGTGGAAGGGGGAAGTGGAGAGGGGGGAAAAGAGCAGAGAGGGGGAAAGAGAGCAGACGGAGAGGGGGCGAAAGAGAGCAGAGAGAGGGGGCGAAAGAGAGCAGAGAGAAGGGGGAAAGAGAGCAGAGGGAGAGAGCTTCAAGTTCACAAAGTACACCCAAGCCCTTTTGGGTAGTAGTAAAGAGTAGCTGAAAGAGCAATTTCCCGATAATCTCTTTCCTAGTTGGTAAGCCTGCAGGTCTGACTACTCTATGATGCTTTGGGGGCAAATAACTAGAGATTTCTTATTTTTTGAACTTACTGAAGTATACTACCTCCGAAGTTAGATATTTTATTTATGCTATCGCCATTTTTTTATTTTATTTTATTTATTTTTTTTTTTTTTGGCGAAGAGAAATCCAGATTAGATTGTTCTAGATCATGTTAAACGATTTTGAAAAAAAAAAAAAAAAAAAAAAAATCAATGGTGATGATGCATCCTCTACCCTTTCTTTTCTGGACATTTTTCTGCAATCCTCCTTTCTCGATGTTTTCTTTCAGGTATATCCACGTCCTCTGATATGCATCCTAAGATAATACTGTCAAGTCACGTAATACAAAAAGTAACAATCAGAAAAGTGGTTCAAAACGTTAAGTTCCATTTCGAGTCCGGCATTCGCAAAAAAAAAAAAAAAAAAAAAACATGCACACATTCTAACCCCTCCATATGTTTGTGTGTGTGTGTGTGTGTGTGTGTGTGTGTGTGTGTGTGTGTACGTATGCGTGTACAAGAGTATCCCTAGTGTTTTATTACGTCACACTGAAAAATAAAAATTTCCCTCTCTGCAACAGTGAAATTTTTCATCAGATTTAAGATAATTTCAACCTTCAAAAGATCTGTCCTCTGTTTAAGATAATATTACCAAAAAGTTCAAACACCAAGGTGATCAAGAAGAAAATAGTTGAAATATTATATATATATATATATATATATATATCCAAGACCATTTACTCTGTCATCAAAATTAAGTTAAAATACGCACACACACACACACACACACACACACACACACATATATATATATATACACGCAAACACACACACCTGCACACATACACACACATGCACATACACACACACACACACACACACACACACACACACACACACACAAACACACACACACATACACCCACACTGGGCTATATCATATACAGTAGACTTATAAAACAGACCAACATTACACTTTGCTCATTTTCATGATGGAACAACAAACACCATTTTAACCAAAGTCACACGTAATGAATATGGAGTCCAATTAACTGATGTAATTTGATTTCTCTCTACATCCACGCGCAGAGTCGGCCAAACGCACGAACGCGCAGAACGGAGCTCCCCGAGTGGAAGCGATAGGGACAATGACTATGCACATCACGATCCGGTGCTCTAAGGCTCCTTTCACACGTGTCGACTTTTCGCCGTGCGCCGTCCACGACACGACGTCGTGCTTTCAAATAACCGTGGGTGTATATGGACACTTTCAGAATTAGTCGTGGTTGTGACGCCCATGGTTATTTGAGAACTCGACCTTGTGTCGTGAACGGCGCACGGCGAAAAGTCGATACGTACGAAAGGAGCCTAACCCATCACGCAGTCCAAAAAATAAATCTGTGGTTTATCACTTGCCAATAAAAGTATTCAGTAGTACCAATAGCAATATATATATATATACATATATATATATATATATATATATATATATATATATATATATATACATATATATTTATTCAAATTCATCATTATCATTATTATGAAGGTATTACTACTAGGCTCTCTATCACTGTAACCATTACTGTTAAGACACTTGCAAAACCAAGCGAGACCTGCTTAAAAAAAAAAGAAAAAAAAAAAAAAAAAAAGAAAACCCATCGGGTCAGGAATGTGTTGAGTCAGACAGGCATGATGTCACGATGCTCGAGAGAGAAAGGGAGAGAGAGAGAGAGAAGGGGAGAGTGATACCTAGATTAACGGAGTCATCAAATAATAAAGAAGAATAAAATAAAATAAAATAAATAAACAAAACAACGAAAATACAAAGAACTAAATAAAATAAAGAAGCGCGTAGATAAATAAAAATATGTCAATTAAACACATAAAAAAGGAATAGACGAATAAATGAAACAGAAAGAAGGGATAACATATAAGTGTGAAAAATATCACCCGAACCCATAGATTAAAGAGAACGCCATTGCCCAATGGTCGCCGGTTCCCAGACGTGTCGCACAGCTCCAAGTGACACAGTGGGTACCTTTGTGTGCGTGACTTCCCAACAGACTGGAGAGATTAAATCTTCTCAATAAAACTAACCTTCACAGACTAGACTATCTTGTTTATATATTGGTCCATTCATTTATTTGTTTACTATTGTATTTATCAACCAATTTATTTATTTATTTACCTATTCCTTCTTTTATTTATAATTTGCCCTTTACTGTGACCAGACTATTTTGTTTATCAATTTATTTATTTGTTTATTTATTAATTTATCATCTATCTTTTGCTCTTAACAGACTATCTATATATTCATTCATCCATTTAGTTATGTAGCTATTAACTAATTTATTTATTCATTTATTTGTTTATTTATTTATTCATTGATCTACTTTGGTGGAGGGGATGACAGTTCGATCTTTATCGTCGCCAGGCGATTTTATTCACTCACTTCCATCACATATTAAGAACAAACACAAAACCCATATAACTTCGCTCCTAAAGCCGATTCCTATTCTGGCTGCCGCCAGGTGATTTTATTCACCTAAGGAGAAAACCGACACACAATGTTCTGTCACGACGACGACACCTGGACCCCAAGACGGACACGTCGCGCCTTTCCAGGAATCCACTCCATCCCTTCAATCCGGTAACCTCTATTTTCGTATTTACATTCTACTACCAGACTATTCTATTCAATCGATTAGGCAATCCCTTGGTATGAAAGGGGTCACGCCCAGTTTAAACCCCATTCACGCCTGTGTCCGTCCCTCACTTGAAGAAAATCGGCCATCATAAGTCAGAAGAAACATCTAAACGCGCGTGGCCGTGTTGACGAAGCACTGGATCGATACCGGGCGACCTGGGGAAGTTCACTGACTATACTAGCAACTCTGTCCCTTATGGTGTGCTGTTGGATGCCACAGAGAGACTTACTGTACGTTCACCTAGTCTCCCCGAAAAAGCGAGATTCACTGATATGGTAACATTACCCCACATCCCGTCAGCTGGAGATGTTGCTATATAAGTGAGCCTTAATTTTCTTAGACCAGCTGAAATTGAGTATACGAATACAGAAATGAGAGATCAAATGTTGTTGTCAAATAGGTATCACTATATCAAAGACTACAGTCTCAAGAATGAGGTATGGTTTCTGACAATTTTAATAGTATTCCTTCTCAGAACTTTATTTACCCTTAGGGAAAAAATATTATAATTTCACCTACAAATAGATCAGATGAAGATAATAGTTTCACATATAACATTGTTTTAAGATTAAAAAAAAAAAATCTTGGCCTGCAAAAAAAAAAAAAGGGAAAAATCCTTCTTCTTCTCCTTCTTCTTATTATTATTCATGCGAAAACATTTAAAATATTTTTACGTACAACTAACGTGTTACAGAAAATATTTCGTTCCATTTTACAAGCCTACGTTCCCATGTGAGAATCCTTTAAATAGTTTCTATTAGAAATCTATTGTTTCACAGGTGAAAGCTTTTCTTTTACATAGGAAGTTACACAAGTGGGAAGGTAGTAGAAGGAGGATGGAGAGGAGGAGGAAGACGAGGGGGCTAAAGAGGAAGATGGAGGAGGGAAAGATGATGGAGGGAAGAGGAAAAGAGAGGGAGGAGGGGGAGGCAGATGGAGCGGGGATAGAGAGGAAGGAGGGGGAGGCAGAGGGAGCGGGGATAGAGAGGGAGGAGGGAGAGAGAAGGAGGAGGGAGAGAGAAGGAGGAGGGAGAGAGAAGGAGGAGGGAAGCAGAGGGAGGGGGAGAAAGAAGGAGGAGGGACAGAGAAGGAGGAGGGAAGGAGAGGGAGGGGGGAGAAAGAAGGAGGAGAGACAGAGAAGGAGGAGGGAGAGAGAAGGAGGAGAGACAGAGAAGGAGGAGGGAGAGAGAAGGAGGAGAGAGAAGGAGGAGAAAGAGAGGAGGGAGGCAGAGGGAGGAGGAAGAGAGAGGGAAGGGTGAGGAGGAGAATGAGGAGGGGGAGATGGGGGAGGAGGAAGAGAAATAAATAAATAAATAAATAAATATATAAATAAATAAATAAATAAATATGAAAAATAAAAAATAAAAAAATCGAGGAGAACCAACATCAAGCGCTCAAATCCTTCCATAGATGACGCAATCCCCCGACCTCGCGGCAACGTAATCCCACGTCCTCCCACTCCCTCTCCCCCACCTCCTCCTCCTCCCCAGGTCCAAGACCTCTGTGTCGAAAAATGAAAATATATGTACCTCAGAGGGATTGAGGATAGGGGGAGGGGGGGAGATGCAGACGGGGAAGGGGGAAAGGAGAGGAGATGGGAATGCGGGAGAGGAGGAGATGGAGAGGAAGGGAAAGGGGAGACGGGGATGGAGGAGAGGAGATGGAGATGATGGAAGAGGGGGAGAGAGAGGAGGGGAGAGAGGAGGGGGATGAAGAGTAGAGAGGAGGGAGAGGGTTAGGGGACAGGAGGGAGAGGGTTAGGGGAGAGAAGGGGAAGTGAGAGAAGAGGAGGGGAGGAGAGGGGGAGAGGAAGGGTGAGGAGAGGGGGAGAGGGGGAGAGGAAGGGTGAGGGGAGGGGGAGAGAGGAGGGAGGGGGAGAGAGGAGGGAGGGGGATGAGACAGGGAGGCAGAGGGGGCAAAATGCGAAAGAGGATGTTCTGTCTCCAGTAACCAGTGCTTCTATCCTTCCGAAACAACATGGCATCGATGAGGTGTCATAGGCTACGTTACTCTGGTCCGTAGAGATGTCACTAAAACCCCTAAAATAGTTACCACATTAATTAAACAGTCAATACCCTCCTCCCTCCCCTCTCCCCTCTTCCTCCTACTTCACCCGTCCCCTCCTCCACCTCCTTTACCCGTCCCCTCCTTCACCTCCTTCTCCCCTGCCCCCTCCTTCCCCTTCCTCCTTACCTCTGTCTCCTCCCCCTTCTCCTCCTTCTATCTCCCCCTCCCCCTCCTCCTTTCCCCTACTTCTTCCATCTTCCTCTCCCCCTCCTTCCCTAGGCCCCTCCTCCTTTCCCCTTCCCCTCCCACTCTCTAACCCCCTTCCCCCTCCTCTTTTTCCCCTTCCCCCCTCTTTTTCAACGATTGCATATTCCTTCCTTCTCCAGTAGTAGCCTCCTCCTTCTCCTCCTCCCCTCCTCAAGGACACGAATAATACACAAAAACCCCTTCAGTACGGTCATACACAGCATAGACTTGATTGCACCTGCCGCCAGGCGATTTTAATCAGTTGGAAGGCGGGACACCGGTCTCAAAGGGGTCTCGGTCGAACAGGAATACTTTCAGGCTGGGAAACCGCCACTCAGATGAATAAAATTGCCTGACGTCAGTCATTATTGAGTCTATACAGCAAGGAAGACTTGTACTAGCAGACGTGAGGAGCTCACACCGGGAACCGCTGAGTAGCTGCGGCCGAAGCAGTTACCTTTGCCCTATTGATGCGCTTTAGTGGGAATCTGAGAGGGGTGCGGGATTCGAACCCAGAGCTAAGTAAACGAGAGAGCAGCACGCCTCCGCTTACGCCACCATGACAGGAGGAAATCTAATATTTGGGAATTTCTGATATTCGCAAAAATTTTTACAAAAATATATCAATGTTGTGGTGTTTCTGATATCGGGAAAAATTCCAGATTTCGTAACTTTGTTCCCAAGAAGCGGCAACCGATCTAATTAAACAATTGAATGGTGACGTTCTGATGGGGTCTCGATCCATAAGAACCCTGATCAACCCGTGAGAGGAGGGGGAGGAAGAGGAGGAGAAGGAAGAGGAGGAGGAGGAAGAGGAGGAGAAGGAGACGAGGAGGGGGAAGGAGGGAAGGAAGAAGAAGTACAGGAGAAGAAGGAGGAGGAGAAGACGAGGAAGATGAGGAGGGGAGGAAGAGGAGGGGAGGAAGAGGAGAGGGAGGAAGAGGAGGAAGTAGGAGGAGGAGGAGGAAGAGAATGACAAGGAGGAGGAAAAGGAGGAGGAAGAGGAGGGGGAAGAGGAGGGGGAAGAGAAGGGAGGAAGAGAAGACGAGGAGGAAGAGGTGGAGGAAGAGGAGGAAGAGGAGGAGAAAGAGGTGGAAGAAGAGGAGGAGGAGGAAGAGAAGGAAGAGGTGGAGGAAGAGGGAGAAGTAGAGGAGAAAGAGGAAGAGAAGAAGACGAGGAGGTGAAGGAGGAGGAGGTGAAGGAGGAGGAGGTGAAGGAGGAGGAGGTGAAGGAGGAGGAGGTGAAGGAGGAGGAGGTGAGGGAAGAAAGAAGAAGAGTAGGAGGACGGAAAGGAAGAAGGGAGAGGTGGAGAAAAGGACTTTAGACAGACAGACACACACACACATACATACACATACACACACACACACACCATTCACGGGCAACAACCAACCTTTTCAATTATCGCGGTTTTGCTGATTCCCATGCCGCTCAGCCGTGTACAAGTACGAAGAGATGAACCTACATCACCTTTTATCTCCTTACCTCCTCCTCCTTTTATTCTTCCTCCTCCTCTTCTACTTCCTCCTTCACTCTCCTCTTCTATCCGTTTTCCGCTTTATACCTTACCTACACTACCCCCTCCTTCACTTCGTCCCACTCTCTCATCTACCCACTACCCCCTCCAACTCTTCCTCCTTTCCTAACTCCTTCTACCCTGTACCTTTCTCCCCGTTCCCCTCTTTATAGCCTCCTACCCCCTACACTTCCTCCTCTTCTTCCTACCCTTTCCCCTTCTCCTCTTTATATTACCCTCTACCCCACCCTTCTCCTCCCACTACTCTTCCTCCTCCTTTTCCTCTTCCTTCTCCTCTTCCTCCTCCTCCTCCTCCTCCTCTTCCTCCTCCTCCTCTTCCTTCTTCCCTTCTTCCTCCTCCTCCTTCCCCTTCTCGTCCTTTGACCTTATTTTCGGATTCATTTCCAGGCCTTCAGCCGGAAGGCCCAATCAACCGGCTGCATCTATTCATCCATCGTTGTAAACCTTCATCAATCTAAGTGTCATCCCCCAACCGTCCCTTCTATCCTCAATCCGAGTTCTATTACACCATCACCATCATAACCACCAATTCCTCCCCCAACGACCACCACCATAATCAGTACCATAACCACCACCATAATCATCAGCACCTAGCATCACCATCTTCACCACCAGCACCTACTCTCTCACAACCTCCACCTTAACCACCATGACGTCGGGACAACCTCTCCCACTTCAACCACTACCTCAACCTTAACCAACTCCTCTTCCTCCTCCTCCTCCTCCTCCTAGCGGGGCGGTGAAGGTTCACAGTCCGCTTAACTCGCTTCACGCCGCAGAGGAGGAAGCAGCGGTTAGCGGAAAGAAGAGGAACGAGGAAATCTGGAGGAAGAAGAGGAGGATGAGGAGGAAGAAGAGGAGGATGAGGAGGAAGATGAGAAGGAGAAAGAGGAAGAGAAAAAAGAAGGAGGAGGACCACGATGAAGAGAATAAGGAGATGGCGTGGGAGAAGAGAACATGGAAGGAGAGGAAGACGAGGAGATAGTGGAAGAATGGAGAGAGGGGACGAAGTGAAGAATATCAAGTAGGGCAAGGAGAGGAGGAAGAGGAGGAGAGGAGGAGGAGAGGAGATGGAGGAGGAAGAGAGGAGGAGAGAGGAGGAGAGGGGAGGAGAATAAAGAAGAGGAACAGCAGTAGCAGCAGAAGCAGAATCAGGACGACGACGAGGGGAAGGTGGAGGAAGAGGGAGAGGTGGAGGGAGAAGGGGAGGAGTAGGGAGAGGGGGAGGTGGAGGGAGTGGGGGAGGTAGAGGGAGTGGGGAAGGGGAGGGAGAAGGGGAGGAGGAGGGAGAAGGGGAGGAGGGAGAAGGGGAGGAGGAGGGAGAAGGGGAGGAGGAGGGAGGAGGAGGGAGAAGGGGAGGAGGAGGGAGTGGGGGAAATTGGGAGGTGGAGGGAGATGGGGAGGTGGAGGGAGATGGGGAGGTGGAGGGAGATGGGGAGGTGGAGGGAGAGGGGGAGGTGGAGGGAGAGGGGGAGGTGGAGGGAGAGGGGGAGGTGGAGGGAGAGGGGGAGGTGGAGGGAGAAGGGGAGGTGGAAGAAGAGGTGGAGGGAGAGGGAGAGGGGGAGGTGGAGGGACCGTGGGGAAAGACGGCACAAGAACCTCGAGTTCCGAATTATGATTTTTTTTTCCCTTTTTCCACCTGAATGGTCCTCTGCAGAAGTTGTATGTTTTCTTTTATTTTCTTTCCAGTCAGTTATGCCGCACTTTTTAAAATACGAAAAAAACTATAAAAAAGTTAATACGAAACCAAAAAATAGTAAAATGAAATATTTGAAAAAAAGACTTAATTTAAAAAAAAAAAAAAAACGCGAATGAGCGAACAAATCGACAACAAAAAGACCAAAACAAAAGCATTGAATCGAACAGGGCCTGTTACCATGACAACGGGCCAGCAGGTCAAACGAAGATAATCGGGAGAGGAACAGGAGGGAAAGATATTATATATATATAATTATACATTATATATATATATATATATATATATATATATATATATATATAGAGAGAGAGAGAGAGAGAGAGAGTGTGTGTGAGAGAGAGAGAGAGAGAGAGAGAGAGAGAGAGAGAGAGAGAGAGAGAGAGAGAGAGAGAGAGAGAGAAAGAGAAAAAGAGAGGGAGAGGAAAAGAGTGAAAGAAAGACAGAAAGAAAGAGAAAGAGATAGAGTTCCAAAAAGTAATATCAGACGAAACAAAGAGGGGATAAGCGTGGGGGTGGGGGGGAGGGGGTGATCGTATTCACCCCCCCCCAACACACACACCCCAAACTCCCCTCCCCATGAACTAACGCCCACCAATGATGACGATGATGACGAAGGCGGACAGAACAAGGTGGTCCAAGGGACTACATCGCCTTCCAGAACCTCAGGCGATTTTATTAAAACGAGAAAACCTCCATCCAGGCTCAGGCCCTCGACAAAGGTTAAACTAACCTCGATTAACATGAAGAAACTGATACCCTTGCGTAACCTTTAAAATACATTGCACGTCTCGAGGAACCCCTGCGCAAAAAAAAAAAAAAAAAAAAAAGATATATATATATATATATATATATATATACCATATCTTTCCCATTTTATTTTCATCGCAATAATAGGTTAGATAGGGTGATGTCTATATAACATTATTACGATAACCAAGAATATGTCGTTCGTGTTTAATTATATTACGTATACGAAATTAAATTAAAAAATCAAAAGTGCATTACCTTATCTCACTTGTTCTCGCGGAACCCTTAGGGACCTTTTGCGGAACTTTAGGGTTCCGGGGGACCCTTAGGGACCTTTTGCGGAACCTTAAGGTTTCGGGGAACCCTGGTTGAGAAACGCTGGATTAAACTAATCCACTGCTAATAGAGAAAGTGTTGGATATTCGGGAGTTGTACGCGATAATGACATTTTAGCAATTCCCCGTAAAAATCGGCGAGTTATGGCGGATATTACATTACTCCGGCACTAATCGGAAATGATGAATTTTATCTCAATGTTTAATGAGGACGTAATGAATTTGACTCGTAACAGTTAGCTACCAGATGTTCGTTTGCTCCAGTTTGACAGAAATGCCACGCCCTTATTATTAATTATTAGTATTTGTTATTATTATTAGTATTAGTTATTATTAGTAGTATTAGTTATTAGTATTAGTTATTATTATTAGTATTAGTTATTAGTATTAGTTACTATTATTATTATTATATATATTTTTCTGATATTCAAAAGATATATTTTTTGACTTTATATCCGGCGAAGATCGTACCTTTAAGAAAACGAAGACGTGGAGCTCACTGTTATTAGTTATAAATATGAAAAAAAAAAAAATCTTCCATATAAGGAAGATAAAGGGAGGCTCCACTGCCAGCCTAACTAGAACGAGCTCCCTTTACGAGTGAATCACTGAAATGAAAACAACCAAGTGAACAACTTAAGAATCCAAAATACCAGAAACACTCTTCAAGAGGCATTTTTCTTTCTGAAAATTGTAAATTTCCGAAATATAAAAATTCCAAATATTGAGAACTATGCAAATCCTAATGGATCCAATACAGCCGTCCTCAATCCTTCCTCTCACCCATATTTCCTCCTATCAGGGTCTCGATCCTTGTTCAAGCAAGGGTCCGCCTACGTATTGAATTAAATCACAAAGGAACACAAAGGAAGAACAAACAACAGCTGGCCTACTGGCCCTAACGAGGCTGTTTGTGTTTACTATACTAAGCTAAAGTTAAGAAAACAGGGCAACTAGGCGATAGAAGATGAACTAATACTACTGCTACCACTATCTTATCCTATTACAATTAAATGCCGGGCTGTCAGAGCTTTTATTACAAGGGATAATATTTGTTTTGTGGATTAGAGTCTAAGTATATATCTAGGCGATTTTTAAATGTTAGTGTGTTACTTTCAACGACAGTGAAAGGTAACGAATTCCAGACATTAACAACCCTCTTAAAGAAGAAATGCTTACTTTCATTCGAAGAAAATCTTTTATCGATTACTTTAAAATCGTGACGTCTTCTTGTATTTGATTGATTTAATAACAAGTAATCGTCTGACTATGGGAAAGGAATGGTTCCCATGGTTTTTTTTTTTTTTCTTGTTTATCCATTTCTCCGCGTTCTATGTCTTTTCATTAATCATTTATCTCATGAACCTGTAAGCCAGCGTTTCTCAACCTTTTTACCCTTGCGTAACTTTAGAATAAATTGCATGTCTCAAGGAAACCCTGTGTATCTGTGTGTGTGTGTATGTGTGTGTGTGTGTGTGTGTGTGTGTGTGTGTGTGTGTGTGTGTGTGTGTGTGTGTGTGTGTGTGTGTGTATGTGTTTTTAGGCCGATGTTGGGTCGCCTCCCCGGCCTGGCCAGGATTGTCGCAATCCAATGCGACATAGCCCGCAGCGGGTCCCGGGAATTGAACTGACGACCAATTGCTCATGAGTACGACACGGTATCCTCTGGGTTACCGCGGCTAGGCGCAGAGAGAGAGAGAGAGAGAGAGAGAGAGAGAGAGAGAGAGAGAGAGAGAGAGAGAGAGAGAGAGAGAGAGAGAGAGAGAGAGAGAGAGAGAGAGAGAGAGAGAAAGGCTCATAAATAACAGTTATCGGGATGGGCATAAATAACAATATTAAAAAAAAAAACAATATTATATTTCCCTCAGCACCCAATTTCCATGATACATGGGCAGAAAAGCGACCGAAGGCAAATTTTATGTGAATATTTATTTACCTTTTATTTGGCTCGTGCAGGAAATGGTGAAAACATTTGGCAATAGCAAACAAGTACACCGAATTATTCCCACAAACTAAAGTATAATAACTTTACTATTTTGAAGAACTCAGGTCAAATTAACTGGAGGAATGGAAGGAGATGGAAGGAGGGCTGAAAATAATGGTGATGAGGAGGAGAGGAAGGAGAGGAGATAGGGGGATGAAAATGACTAATGATGATGACTAGTGATAATGTCTGATGATGATGATGATGAAGATTATGATGACTGATGATGATGAGTATGCTGACGATGATGGGCATGATGACTGATGATGATGAGTATCCTGACGATGATTAGCTTGATGACTGATGACGATGATGATGATGATGATGATGATGAGTATGCTGACGACGATGAGTATGATGATGATGATGATGATGATGATGATGATAATGATGATGATAATGATGATGATGATGGTGATGATGATGATGAGCATGATGAGAAGCAGAAAGAGGGAGAGGAGGAGGAGGAAGGGGAGGTTGAGGAGGAGGAGAAGGAAGAAGAATAGGAGGAAGAGTAGTAGAAGCAGAGTTGTAGAAGAAGATGGATGAGGAAGAGGGACAGGAAAACTAGGAAAAACAAACAAGAGGAGAAGGAACGAAGGAAAAGAAGGAGACAGAGGATAAAGAGGAAAAAGAGGAGAGAGAAGAGGAAAAAGAGGAGAGGTAAGAGGAGGAGGTGGTGGAGGTGGGCGGGGCGGTTAAAGAGGCGAGAGCCGTGGTTACTATGAAGAAGCTGAAGATAAAGTAAAAGAGGAAGCGAAGAAATTGGAAAACGAGATGAAGCAGAGGAAGAGGAAATGAAGGAAAATAGAAGCGGGTGGAAGGAAGAGGGAAGGAAGGAAGGAAGGGGAGGGAAGAAGGGAAGATGGAAGGAAGGGGAGGGAGGAGGAGGAACACGTGGGCGAGGAAACAACAGGAAGAAGATTGCCTTTCGATGAATTTGTGTTGGAGCAGGAGTAGGAATAGGAGGAGGAAGAGGAGGAGGAGGAAGAAGAGGAGGAGGAAGATGAGGAAGAGGAAGATGAAGAGGAGAAGGAAGGGAAGGAGGAAGAGGAGAAGGAAGAGGAAGAGGAGGAGGAAGAGGAGGAGGAGGAAGAGGAGGAGGAGGAGGAGGAGGAGATGGAAGAGGAGGAGGAAGATGAAGAGAAGGAAGAGAAGGAAGAGGAGGAGGAAGATGAAGAGGAGAAGGAAGAGGAGGAAGAGGAGTAGTAGGAAGGAGGAGGAAGAGGAGGAGTAGGAAGGAAGAGGAAGAAGAGGAAGAGGAAGAGGAAGATAAAGAGGAAGATGAAGAGGAAGATAAAGAGGAGGAAAAGGAAGATGAAGAGGAGGAAGATAAAGAAGAGGAAGATAAAGATTAACAGGAGGAAGAGGAGAAGGAAGATGAAGAGGAGGAGGAAGAAGAGGAGGGGGAAGAGGAGGAGTAGGAAGAGGGAGTGTAGGAAGAGTAGGAAGAGGAGGAAGAGATAGACGTAAGAATAGGCGTTGGGATCAGTCACCGGTTGTTAGCTCTCCTGCGGAGGGAAATACAGTCGAAGTTGAGGGAGATCCTAGGCCCGGTCCGTGGACCAAGTGTCAGCCTTCGGGGCTGCACCTCCACATAAAGGCGAAGGTGTTGACAGATTATGAAGATGTTCGGCAGGAAGACGTACCCGTCGTCGGTCTCAGCAAGAGGAGGACAAGAAGACAAAGGAGATAATAGAGATAAGGAATGGAATGCGAAGAAGATAAAGAGAAAATGAAAAAAAAAATGAGAGAGAAATGATAAAAGGTGAACCGGAGATGATCACCGAAATGGTCAGTTATCAAAAGAGGGAGGCAGCGCTGAAAATGTGGAGGATGGAGTGGAGGATGGAGTGAAGGATGGGCTGGAGGATGGAGTGGAGGGTCGAAGTGTGGATGGAGTGGAGGCTAGAGTGGAGAATGGAGTGGAAGGTGGAGTGAAGGGTAGAGTGGAGGATGATGGACTGGAGGGTAGAGTGGAGGGTGGATTGGAGGATGGAGTGGAGGTAGAATGGCGAACGGAGTGGAGGATGGAGTGGAGGGTGGATTGAAGGGTGGAACGAAGGGTGCGGTGGAGGATAGGGTAGAGGATGGAATTGAGGTTGGACTGGTGGATGGAATGGATGGAGTGGAGGGTGGACTGGTGGGTAGAGTGGAGGATGGAGTGGAGGATGGAGTGGAGGACGGAGATACGAAGAAAGTAAAAGAAACGAAGTAAAAGAAGAGGGAGAGGAGGAGGAGGAGGAAAAAGAGGAGGAGGGAGGAAGGGGACGAAGATTAGGGAGAACAGGGAAAGGGGAGTGAGGGAGAAGGGGGAAGAAAGAGGAGGAAGAGGAGGAGATGGAGGGGGACGAGGGTAAGAGAACGAGGGGAAGATCATGATGAGGAGGAGGAGTAAGAGTAGGAGGACGGGGAAATAGAGGAGGAGGAAGAGGAGGAGGAGGGGAAAGGAGGAAAAGAAGGACAGACAAAATATTTGTAGAGTAGAAAAAAAATATATGAAAAGAATAAGAACAGATAGAAAGATGAAATGCAGAAGGGAGAAGAGAAAAAAAGAGGAGGAGGAGGTGGAGGAGGAGGAGGTGGGGGAGGAGGAGGAGGAAGAGGGAAAGAGGGTGAAGAAGGAGCACAAGTAGGAATAGGAGGAAGAGGAGGAGGAAGAAGATGAGGAGGTGGAGGAGGAAGAGGGAAAGGGTGAAGGAGCAGGAGTAGGAAAAGGAGGAAGAGGAAAAGGAGTAAGAAGACGAGGAAGAGGAAAATGAAGAGGAGGAAGAAGATGAGGAAGAGGAAAATGAAGGAGGAGGAAGAGGAGGAGGAGAAAGAAGAAGAGTAGAGAGATGAGGAGGCGGAAGAGGAATGGAAGAGTAGGAAGAGGAGGAAGAGATAGACGTAAGAAGAGGAGTTGGGAAGAGATAAAGAAGAGATGGCGCAGAAAGGAAAAAGCCGTAAGACGAATTGGGAGACAGACAGGAAAATAAAAATTAAGTGGAGGGAGATGGAAGCAGGAGGAATTAAAGGGGAAGAAAAGGCGCTGGGAGTGGAGGAGGAGGAGGAGGAGGAGCAGGAAAGAGAGGAGGAAAGGGAGGAGAAAGGACGAGGAAGAGAAGGTGGAGAAGGTGGAGAAGGTGAAGGAGAAGGTAGAAAAGCAAGAAGTGAAGGAGGATGAAGAGGAGGAGTAGAAAGAGGAGGTGGAGTAGAAAGAGGAGGAGGAGTATGAAGAGGAGGAGGAGGAGTATGAAGAGGAGGAGGTGGAGTAGAAAGAGGAGAAGACAAAAAAAAAAAAAAAAGGAGGAGAAGAAAGAAAAGGAAAAAGAGACCGAGGTGAGGGAGGAGAAGTAAGAGGCGAAGGAAGAATAAGAGAATGAGGAAGAGGAGAAGGAGAAGGAGAAGGAGAAGGAGAAGGAGAAGGAGGAACGGACGCAGACAGTCTGAAGGACCTCGAGGTCCCCGACGGCGGAAGTGTCTTATGCCACCAACCAACCAACAAAAACAACAAAAACAACACATGGGCGTGGACCGCAGCGGATTCCCGGGGCGGGAGTCACATCCCAGAAGTCCTCAGGGCTTTGGCAACTCATCCAATCTTTCACCGACGCCGCCGACATCGCCTCCTACAGGCGGGTCATGCCTTCGTCGGTTCCCGACGGCGGTAAGGTATTCAGGTCAGACAGACTGCAGAGACGCACGCAAACACACAGGCAGGCAGCCAATCAGGCGACTTGGCCAGCAGTCACCCACATAGGCTGGCCAACAGGAATTCAGATACTTGATGAACAGGCCAGCGTTGGGTCAAACAAGCAGGTAGACCTGCAGGCTGGCAAGCCGACTATCAGACAGTCGAGCAAGTCAGTAGGCAAAGAAAGCAGAGAGGCAGCAGGACCAGCAGGTAGGCCAGCAAATCACCCAAGCCAGCAAGCTAGCAGACGGGCCAGTAGATCAACACGACAGTATCTCAGCAGGTGCGGTAGCCATGCTCTAACAAAGCAGGCAAGCCAGCAGGCACGGCAGCAAGCAGGTAACTCAGCAGAGGTTTGACATGTATATGCAAACCTATGAATATATTTGGGGAGGACAGATGGCCGGAGAGGCTCGTACACAAGCCGAGGCAGAGACAATAAATGCCGAACTATTCAAACACATAAACTCAAACAGACAACACAGAACGGAAACGGAATAAACACGAAGCATAATCACGCTGTCACAATAAAACCAAAGACAAACACGATGGCCAACACAATATCAACCGCATAATGATTTCAGCGACAAACCAAAGGGATTAACTTAAAGGTGGAGGCACCCTTGGCTAACATGCTACTTGCTTTTGTTATTTCGTTTGGCTAGAAATTACTTCGGTTAATATATACTAGACTTCGTAAAAACATCTCAGCAATGTGTCTAACATTCGTATTCCAGGTTTAACTTCTCTTAGTTCGTCGTTCGGCTTCTCATTCTATGACGCCAAAGTTGAATTTGGAAATTTGAAAATAACGAGCTGTTTGGACTCAAATGAAGTAACAAAAACAAGTAGCATACTAGCAAGAAATACCCTGTGTACCACCATCTTTAGATAACAATACGGCGGCTGTCGGAAAATATTTGTGTGTGTGTGTGTGTGTGTGTGTGTGTGTGTGTGTGTGTGTGTGTGTGTGTGTGTGTGTGTGTGTGTGTGTATACATATATATGTGCATAATATATAATATATACACACACACACACATTATATATATATATATATACACACACTAGACCACAGTGACTTGCATAACTGCTAATGAATAAACCAAACAATTACGTGAACTGAAATGCACAAACCTGGCTTATTGACCTCAGTCAAAGTGTAGAACACAAGAACACCAAGCAATCTTACAAAAACTTTAATACAGCACTCGCCATCTTAATCAAAACAATGCAATTCTATGTTATCATGAATACAAAACTACTCCATCAAAGGCACGTATATTGATCAATCAACACAATGCAATCAAAACACAAGACATCAAGTGTCAATACATAACAAAGCAAAATCAAATCAAATCAAAGATGAAAGGGATATAGAGGGAGCAGTAAAATATTGACGTTAAATATAGACACAGAACAAGAATAGATAAGAGAGAGACAAGAATATGATGACATTTCGCTATGGTGCGTTGGGTTACGATCTTGTACATAAACACGAGGCCTCGAGCGAGGCTATCCAGGTATATAGGGCAATGGTGGGAACTCCGATCACACTTGAGACTCCTATGTAAGCACCTCACTTCATATAATATTATATATATATATATATATATATATATATATATATATATGTATATATATATATATATATATATATGCAAAGTAGACCTCTTGGAAAAGATGTAATATACGAAAGCGCTCTGCCTCGTTAGTTTCTTTTTCCAAGTGGTCTACTTTGCATAAGTGAACACACGTACCCGTGTTCTTATAAGCATATATATATATATATATATATATATATATATATATATATATATATATATATATATATAGAGAGAGAGAGAGAGAGAGAGAGAGAGAGAGATAAAGATAGAGAGAAGAAAGAGAGGGGGGGGGAGGCTTATGCCTTTCACAATCCGTGCTAGACTCGAAACCAGTAAAAAGTGGTTGGGATGCCCCTCTGTTTCTGGACACCTCATATTACCAACACATCAATTACACAGCGCATGTATGAGCAAATGGAAGAAAAAGAAAACAACCTAATAGTAGAAAAAAAAATAACCTTAATAAACACCAAATAAATAGTGGAGAGAAAATGGGAAATTAAGATGAGGAAAAATTGTAAGAACAGAGCTGTGAATGGAGGAAGTGACGTCACAAGAGGAGCGGAAGGGAGGGAAGAGGAGGGAAGAGGAGGGAGGAGGAGGGAGGAGGAGAGTGGAGATAATGGAGGAGGAAGTAAAACGGACATCAAGGATATGGAGTTGATGTAACAGGAAGGGAGAATAGAAAATAATTGAAAAGGAGGTGGAGAGGGAGGAGGTGGAGAAAGTGGAGGAAGAGAAGAAGAAGCAAAAGGAGGAGGTGCAGAAGAAAGAACAGGAAGAAAAGAAAGAAGCAGGACTAGGAGTAGGAGGGGAAGGAGAGGGAGGAGGAGAAAATAGAGGAGGATGAGAAGAAAGAGGAGGATAGGAAGAAAGAGGAGGATAAGAAGAAAGAGGAGGAGAGGAAGAAAGAGGAGGAGTAGGAGGGGTGGAGTACAGTTAGGGGCCACGTCACGCTGTGGTGTTCTTGAGGGTGTGACCGAGGTGGAGGCGGTGCAAGTGATAAAGGAGGAAACGGTGGTAAACGATGACGAAGGCGACGACAAAGGCAAAGAGAGTGAGGAGGAGAGAGAGAGAGAGGAGGAGAGTGAAGAGGAGGGTGGAGAAAGGGGTGGAGTGTGGAGGAGGAGGGTGGAGAAGGGGGTGAGGAGGGTGGAGAAAGGGGTGGAGGAGGAGTGTGGAGGAGGGTGGAGAAAGGGGTGGAGGAAGGGGTGGAGGAGGAGTGTGGAGGAGGAGTGTGGAGGAGGGTGGAGCAAGGGGTGGAGGAAGGGGTGGAGGAGGAGTGTGGAGGAGGGTGGAGCAAGGGGTGGAGGAGGAGTGTGGAGAAAGGGGTGGAGGAGGGGTGTGGAGGAGGAAGAAGACGGATGAAGAGGGGCAGAACAGGAAGCGAACGAAGATAAGAAATGGGAGGAACAGGTGTCAGAAGGAACGACATAAGAAAAAATATGAAGAGTAGGAGGAGGAATTGGAGGAGGAGCAGTAGGAGTTGGAGGAGGAGGAGGAGGAGGAGGAGGAGTTGGAGGAGGAGGAGGAGTTGGAGGAGTTGGAGGAGGAGGAGGTGAAGAGGAGGAGATGGAGAGGAGGAGTAAAAAGAGGGAAGAAGAGAAGGAGAAGGAAGAAAAAGAAGAGAAGTAGGAAGAAGAAGAAGAAAAAGAAGAGGAGGAGGGTGGGGCCAACCCGTGGAGAGGAGGGAGGCAAAGAGGAGGAAGAAGGTTCTAGGGTTGAGTGGGCGAAGGAAATGTGGACGGAGAGAGGCTACGGCGCGGCGTCGAGGCGGCGAGTTGGGGAGAGGGGCAGAAATAAGGTGCGAGGTAGGGAATACAGGGGCAGTGGCGTTGGTGTCAGTAGTGGTGGTGGTGGTGGTGGTGGTGGTGGTGGTGGTGGTGGTGGTGGTGGTGGTGGTGGTGGTGATGGTGGTCGTGTTGGTGGTGGTGGCGGTGGATGTTGGTGGTCGTGTTGGTGGTCGTGTTGGTGACAGTGGTGGTGGTGGTATTAGTAGTAGTGGTGGTGGTGATGTTGTTGTTGTTGGTAGTGGTATTATTAGTAGTAGTGGTGATGGTGGTGATGTTAGTGGTGGTGATGATTGTGGTCGTGTTGGTGGTGGTGGCGGTGGATGGTGGTTGTGTTGTTGATGGTATTGTTGGTGATAGTGGTGATGGTAGTGGTGGTATTAGTAGTAGTGGTGGTGATGGTGATGGCGGGGATGGTGGTGATGTTGGTGGTAGTGTTGGTGGTAGTGTTGGTGATGGTGTTGGTGGCAGTGGTGGTACTGGTGGAAATGGTAGTGGTTTGTGTGGTAGTGGTGGTGGTGATGGCGGCTGTGGTGGTTGTGGTGATGGTGTATGGTAGTGTTGGTTGTGGATGTGGTTGTGGTGACGGCGGTGGTGACAGTGGCGTTATTGTGGTGTGTAGATATGGTGATATTATGGTGGTGAAAAATGGAGAATCGGGGCAAGGTGGTGCAAGAGTGAACGAAGAAACACCCGAGGTGGAAATGAGGAAATGAGGTTGCGGGTTGGGTTAGATGAAGGACGAGAAGAGAGGATGGAAGACGACGAAGACGAGGAAGGAGGAAGAGGAGGAAGAGGAGGAGGAGGAGGAGGAGGAAGAGGAGGAGGATGTGTAGGAGGATGTGTGGGAGGAGGAGGTGTGGAAGGAGGAGGAGATGCAGGAGGAGGAGGAGGAAGAGGAGGAGGATGTGTAGGAGGATGTATGGGAGGAGGAGGAGGTGTGGAAGGAGGAGGAGATGCAGGAGGAGGAGGAGATGTAGGTGGTGTAGGAGGAGGAGGAGGTGTAGGAGGAGGAGGAGGTGTAGGAGGAGGAGGAGGTGTAGGAGGAAGAGGAGGTGTGGGAGGAGGAGGAAGAGGAGGAGCAGGATGATGATGAGGAGGAGAATAGCAGGAGGAGTAGGAGGAGCAGGAGAAGGAAGAGGAGAAGGAAGAGGAGAAGGAAGAGGAGGAGGAAGAGGAGGAGGTGGAGGAAGGAATCGGTAAATATGAGGAGGACCCAGAAAGAAGACGAGGTAGGAAGAATCAAAGTTAAACGAACAAACAAACGACAACCTGGCTACTAACAATCATGGTAAAAAATACGAACAAATTATTAACAACGTTGTTCAAATTTCTTTCTATTTAGTGTTCACCAGATTTAATTCTCCTGTTGAACATTCCGCTACGATACTTTCCAAAGCTAGAGGCCTTTAGATACATAAAATGAACACAATTCTTTGAACAGAGAGTTAACTTCATGTTCATTTCTGAATTAGGACACTTGATGGGTCTGCATGCGAGTTACGGCAAAAAAAAAAAAAAAAAAAAAGGAATTACGGGCAAAGTGAATAATTACCTCAATTTCATGTCGAAAACTAACGTTTTCCTACCTTTATTTTGCTTTCATTTTCACAGTGAATTGGACATAGAACGGAATGCGTGGAGAGTAAAGAGACTTAAAGAGACAGGCAGAAAAGGAGACAGAGAGGGAGGAGAGAGAGAGAGAGAGAGAGAGAGAGAGAGAGAGAGAGAGAGAGAGAAGGGGAGAGAGAGAGAAGAGAGAAGGGGGAGAGAGAGAGAGAGAGAGAGAGAGAAGAGAGAGAAGGGGGAGAGGGGAGGGGGAAGGAGAAATGAAATGAAAAAAAGAGAGCCAGAGAGAGAAAGGGAGAGAGAGAGCACGTAATAGAGTGGGAGAAAAAAAGAGTGAGAATATGAGATAAACAAGACTTATCGTCTTCCACGATTTGCTTCAATTTCCATGTATTACAAAAAAAAAAAAAAAAAAAAAAAAAATATATATATATATATATATATTGCCCACGTGAATTCCAAAATATGGCAAGACACCACATCAGTTAATAACAAAACTAATAACGATAATCCTGTCAACAAGCACAAACTGCATAATCTTTATACAAACCGTAAGTATGAAGCAACGGTTGCCACCAATTGGCTTACTGAAAACATTTTATCATAAGCTGATATTATTCGTCAGGGAAGAGTTTTATGCATTATGAGGCATTAGTCAACCTTCCTTGTGATTAAAAATGCAAACCTTTGCAGTTCCTGAAAATTACAGAAGTTAGATTTATATATGTTCATGTTTAGATCAGACGTACACAAACACACATACACACAAAATACAACCACAACCACACACACACACATATATATATATATATATATATATATATATATATATATATATATATATATATATATATATACATATACCAAAGGCTTTTTTTCCCCTACACGGGGGATGGCCAAAAGGAAAAAGGCATAGAAACCACTCCCACCCATTCCATTTCCTAAATATTCCACTCCCCTCCATCCTCCTCCCTCCCTCTTATCTTGGCACCTCCTGGATGACGGGTCATCCCTACATCCTGTCCCCATCTGGGGTATTGGCTGCATGTTATTGTGGCAAAGCAGCATGCAGTTGATACTTTAGGGTCTATATGGGGCGCCCCTACGGACCAG
This sequence comes from Oratosquilla oratoria, assembly GCF_046742065.1. Lineage (NCBI taxonomy): Eukaryota > Metazoa > Arthropoda > Malacostraca > Stomatopoda > Squillidae > Oratosquilla > Oratosquilla oratoria. The sequence goes on along the minus strand of NC_134781.1, from coordinate 14,436,607 downwards.
AGTCATACATTTTGTCTGTGATAGAGGAAAACTCTGTGCATAGAGAAATGATGACACTTATATACTACGACTGTCCCTTAGTTATGCTGTCCCCCAACCCCTTGTTGCTGTCCTGTACCATTTCTCTGAATATTCATTTCCTGTTTTCGCCGACCCTGTGGTGGGGGAAGAGAATGCTACCACCAAGTCTTTCCACTTGAGTCGTAAAAGGCGACAAAAAACGGGACGGGGATGGGATTAGGAATCCTACTACCTGTAGCCCCGAAAGGGGACATTCCTAAAAAGAAAAAAAAAAAAATATATATATATATATATATATATATATATATATATATATATACGTATATCTGAAGTGAATCGCTAGTAATAGTCTATACCACAAATACTTTCCGACATTCTCCCCGGGACTCGAACCGAGGCCTTGCTTAACACCAGACCAGTACCATGCCGACTGAGCTAAAGGAGCTTCAAAAGACTCCAACTTGCAGTTGATCTAACTCCCTAAAAATCTAGGATTATTTCTAACTGCCATTTTTACCTACTTTTCACAGAATCCTGAGCTCAACCCATTGACAATCGGTAAGGCTGGTACGAGAGCTTGCTGGGTTTTCGTCGTTATAAATACCTGAAGTGAATCGCTAGTAACAGCGTATATAATACAAAAAAATTCCGACAGGCCCCGCGGGGTTTGAACCGAAGGATCGCTTGACACCAGACGGCAGTTTGCAGTCTACCTAGATACTTCGGGAGTTAGATCAACTCCAAGATGGAGTCTTTTGAAGCTCCTTCAGCTCAGTCGGTAAGATACTGGCCTGGTATCAAGCGAGGCCTCGGTTCGAGCACCAGGGCGGTTGTCGGAAATTATTTATCTGTGTATTTGTATATATATATATATATATATATATATATATATATATATATATATATATATATATATATACACTTTAATTCTAAGTCATCAACATGCAGAAATTGAAACGTGGTACGACCAAGGACTCGAGCCCAGGCTAGCACGTGACAAATGTTAGTGACTTAACCGAAGAGATGGCGCAATCGGTTAAGTCACCAACACGTGATCGACAAATGTAGTACTACATTTTTCATCAGTAATATATACTATATATATAATAAATATATATATATATATATATATATATATATAATATGAATATATTTACATTTATGTAATACACCTGTTAGAGATCTGACAAACATACGTATCCCTAAAATTAAACTTGAGTAATTTCGTCGAATTACATTCTTTAATGCAAATTGTATCCATTAGCTAAGTTTCTGAATTTTTTTCCTCCAAAAACCAATAGTTTACAAACTGGCATTGGATTCCTTTGTACATGAACACACTAGCTTGTGCAAATGTGGACCAACAGTATATGCATTTCCGAAAAGAGAGAAAAAGAGAAAAAAGAGAAAAAAGAGAAAAAAAGAGAAAAAAAAACACAGAAAAGAAATGGTTCAGAATTCACGATTTTTTTTTCTATTTTCCGTTTTTTTCTTCAAATGAACGACTAATTTGTCTGACTACCGTCCGCTAGTGAAGTTAATTACTTCCACGGTATGCTTGTGTGTGTATACATGGATGATCGTGTTTACATGTGTGTGTACACGTGTGTGTGCAGTGTTTGCCTGTGTTTGTGTGTATGCATACGCGTGTATGTGTTTGTGTGTATGCATACGCGTGTATGTGTGTGTGTGTACGTGTGTGCACGTGCGTGTGTATATGTAC
>NC_134781.1:14419863-14429863 GCF_046742065.1 Oratosquilla oratoria | reverse complement strand
TCATTGTCCCTTTTTTGTTTCATTTCCTTATCTGCTCTCTTTCCTGGTCAATAAGTCCACACATACAAGTTTCAGAGAGAGAAATAGAAAGAGGAAAAGAGAGAGAGAGAGAGAGAGAGAGAGAGAGAGAGAGAGAGAGAGAGAGAGAGAGAGAGAGAGAGAGAGGAGAGATAGAGATAGATATAGAGAGATAGAGAGAGAGCGAGAGAAAGTAAGAGAAAGAGCGAGAGAAAGGAGAAAAAGAGAAAGAGAGAGAGAAGAGAGGTATCAGAGGAGAAAGAAGACAAAGGGAGAGGGAAAGAGAAAGAGGAAAGAAAGAGATATCAAAGAGTTTCCCTAGTCTGTCATTCATCTTTCCCCTTCGTCTCTTCGTCCTTTCAAACTTCCAGTAATCTTTCTCTCCTCCTCACATCCTTTCTAGATTTCTTCTAATCTCATTCCAACCGTTTCCCGTTTTCTTCCAACTTTTTCAAATATATTTATTTCTCCTTTGTTTTTAACCTTCTACTGTTTTCCTTCGGGTTTCGTCTATTATCATGCAATGCACCAACCCTCAGTGCAATTTTCTTTACAATTACACAATATTTACATTAATCTATTCGCTCTCTATATCTCCCTTTAACCGTTCTCTTCTTTATCTTAGTTCCTCCCCTCTTTATCTTGCTCCTTCAGTTACCCTCTTCCATTTTATTCCTTTCTCTCTCTCTCTCTCTCTCTCTCTCTACCTTCATTTCCGTCCCGACAATTTTCTGATTTCTAAAATTTCTGGTTTTCCACCAAGCCTTCCTCCTCCTCTTCCTCCCTCTTATCCTCCTCCTCCTCCTCCTTCCCCTCCTCCTCTTCCTCCTCCTCCTCCTTCCCCTCCTTCCCCTCCTCCTCCTCCTCCCCCCTCCGTTCTCATCCTACTTTTTTCTTTATCTGGGACGCTGCGTTTCTCAAATTTTCGTTTTCCTTTCCTTTTTTCTTTCTTTATCGACTGTTCCTGTCTTGGCAGCGATAAATTATACGTTGTCAAGCCTATTGTTCTCTTGGCCCCGGGTTTTATTCTCATTTGGGATAGAATCGCTGGTTACAAAGACGAAACACAACTGACACCATCAACAGCCCCTCTTGACATTAAGAGCTTCCCATTTCGCCAAATCGCACGGCACCAAATGCATTTTGCCAAACTCTATTTCCCGAAATATCTTTAGGTTTGGTAAGGATAGGTTAGTTTAAGTTATCTTGAATTAGGTCAGATTACGTTATTTTAGATTAGGGCAGATTAGGTGAGGTTAGGTGAGGTTAGGCTAGGCTAGGTTAGGTTAAGTTGGGTTAGATTGCGTTAGTTTATATCAGGTTAAATTAGGTCAGGTCAGATCAGATTACGCTAGGTCAGATTTAATTAAGTTAAGTTAGGACTGACTGGGTTAAGCTACCCTAGGTTAAGTTAGGTCAACGTAGACTAAGGAGTTTAACAAAAATAAAATCGGATTGGTTTGGTCGAGTTAGATAAGGTTAGGTTTGACTGGGTTAAGTTACTTTTTTTTTACATTAGGTCAGATTAGGCTAAGTTAGGTTAAGTTAGGTTAGATTGTGTTAGTTTATATTTGGTTAGATTAGGTCAAGTCAGGTTAGATTACGCTAGGTCAGATTAAGTTAGGTTAGTTTTGGTTCGAATTGGTTTGGTCAGGTTAGATAAGGTTAGGTTAGGTTAGGTTTGACTGGGTTAGGTTAAGTTAAGTTAAGTTAGGTCAACGTAGAGCAAGGCGTTTAACAAAAATCAAATCCGGCGTTTTTGCCCAGAGCTCGATTCTGAACGGATGAGGAAGCACAGCCGATTTCCATAATCCAGCTCTGGTGATGAAAGGCATCCGCTTTTCATTTGGATGATGCGATCGGATGTCGAGAACACTCTGGAACGAACACACACACACACACACACACACACACACACACACACACACACACACACACACACACACGCACACACGCACACCTATGGCTAATCAGGACACGTTAGCTGAGGCGAAACCTAAGCAGACGAATTCTGTCCGTCGGTCGAGGCGCTGCCTCCCGCTGATCCATCAATGGCGGCGGTGTTGGTGGTGGTGGAGGAGGAGGTGGAGGTGGGTGAAGGTAGTGGTGGTGAAGGCGGTAGTGGAGGAGGTGGTGGTAGAGGAGGTGGTAGTAGAGGTGGTGGTGGAAGAGGTGGAGGTGGTGGAAGAGGTGGAGGTGGTGGTGGAGGTGGAGGAGGTGATGGAGGTGGTGGAGGAGGTGGAAGTGATCGTGTAGTAGTGGAGGTGGTGGTGGAAGAGGAGGTGGTGGAAGAGGAGGTGGTGGAAGAGGAGGAGGTGGAAGAGGAGGTGGAGGTGGAAGTGGTCGGGGTGGTGGTGGAGGAGTGGTGGAGGTGGTGGTAGTCGAAGAGGTGGTGGAAGAGGAAGAGGAGGAGGAGGAGGTGGTGGTGGTAGTGGAGGTGGTAGTGGAGATGGAGGAGGAAGTGGTGGAGGAGGAAGTGGTGGAGATGGAGTTGGAGGGGGAGGTGAAAATGAAGGCGAAGGTTGAGGTGGTGGTGGACTTGATTCTGCCGAGAGATGTTTGGGGATGAGAAGGGTGGGTGCATGGGAGCTTCCTCGGGGGATGGCGGTGAGGTCAGCGAAACCATATACCCAAGGCATATGAAGATGGTTGATGACAAAAACTAAATAGATAAATAATTGCATAAATGGATGAATAAATAAATAAATGAATAATAAAAATAGATAAACACATACAATAAAAATGCAATAAAATAAATTGATAAATGAATAAAAAAAATTATAAAATATAAATGGATAACAGATATAGATAAACAAACATACAATAAATAAAATAAATTTATAAATGAATAAAAATAAATTATAAAAAATAAATTAATAAAAATATATATATAAACAAACACAATAAAAACACAACAAATAAGATAAAATGATAAATGAATAAGAAATGAATTATAGAAAAAAAAAATTGGCTGGTCGAAAGAAGACTGACGTAATGACCAGACCAGCTGCCGCCTATTCCAACAAATGGCATTCATACATCAGAGAAAAAGAGCGTTGGAATAAGTCGCATAAGGTAAGAAAATAAATTGCAATATAAATTGCAAAAATAAATTGCGCTTTGCCTCTGCCTTCCCTCCTCACTCTTGCAATATTTTTCTTAATACAATGACATCGTCGCCTTGGGGGGAGGGAGAGGGAGAGGGAGAGAGAGAGAGAGAGAGAGAGTGGGGGGAGGGAGAGAGAGAGAGAGAGGGGGGAGAGAGAGGGGGAGAAAGAGTGAGAGAGAGAAAGAGAGAGAGAGAGAGAGAGAGAGAGAGAGAGAGAGAGAGAGAGAGAGGTGGTGAATGTGTGATATATTGCGAGCGCGCGTGTGTGTACACGCTTACTTGATTGTACTTACAATGGGGAAAGGTTCTTTTAATATATATCTTACTTTGACGTCACCAGGCCCAATACCATAGGTGACTGTAACTGTATGCGCGTGTGACCACGTATGCGTGTTATATATGCTATATAAACATGCGCTCATGAACGCCGTCTGAGAGCACTAGCGACTACAAGAAATGAATGAACACAGAGAGGTCATGTTTGACAACGTGCTTTCCCGAACTCTCTCTCTCTCTCTCTTTCTTTCCCTCTCTCAATCTTTCTCTCTCTCTATTTTTCTCTCAATCTTTCTTTCTCTCTCTCTCTCTATCTTTAAATTTCTCTCACTTTAAATTTCTCTCTCTCTCACACACACACACGCACAAAACCGCCTGTCATTATACATATACACATAATCCCTCTGCTACAATAACAATCCCCTTCAGAAGAACAAAGTTCTCTAGATTTAAACATAATTAAATATGGACTGAAAGACTAAAGGGGATTACTCGGGATGACCTCAACCCCTTCACTACGGTCACGCCACTTCTGAATAAAACCGTCTATCGCTGACCAGAATAAAACCTGCAAAGGATGCCACCATCTGGAGGGACTCCACGTAATCCCCAACACACAAACTCCCCAGCTAAGTATGATAATCGAAGAGTACGAGGAAACGGGGCCCCATGAGCATTGCCCCCTTCATGTATACTAAAACTATGTCAATACAATTAGCTAAGTGCCCGAAACACAACAGTCACGAATATTTGCTTCCACCCCAGACAAGCTCAGTAACAAGCGCAGATACAAACAAAAGAGCATCAGGGCCATATGCGTTCGATCTTGAGCCAGGTGTCCACATGCAATCCAAGGTGCTGGAACCCATTCCCAGCAACAGGCAAATGTCGCCTTTCCAATCGGCCATGATGAACGCGCACTGTAAATTTTAAATGGACGATAACAAGCAATTAATACGGTGAATATATATATATATATCTTCCTGCACCTGTTGTGTGGGAATGGCGTGTGTGTGTGTGTGTGTGTGTGTGTGTGTGTGTGTGTGTGTGTGTGTGTATGTGTGTTGCGCATGTGTATGTATGTATGTATGTGTGCATGGATGTGCATGTATGCATGGATGTGGATGTATGCATGTATGTGTGCATGAATGTATGTGTGTATATGTATATGCAGGTGCATGTATGTATATGCATGTATGTGTATGCATATGCATGTACATGTATGTCCGTCCATGTATGTACATGTATTTTATTGTATATGTATGTATGTGCACGCGCGCGTTATGTATGCGCTTATGTGAGAAGAGATCATCAACGAACATACGAGGAGGAGAGGGGTGGCCTCATCCACAACACAAGCTCAGCCCACGAACCGCCATACCTTAATTCTGGCCCTATGCAACTTCAGGGCCTCATACATATCCAACCCTAAGGCCCTGTTCACACTAGCGGTTTTAACCGCACGGAAACCGCGGCGGTACCGCATAGTTACAGAAAAACTGCGCAGTTGTGTGTGAACGCCTCCATTGTAATTGTTCGCTGTAATTGAACGGCCGTGGTTCAAACCGCTAGTGTGAACAGGGCCTACGGTACAAACATGATATGAACATACTAAGGTTTGTTTCACACGTATCGACTTTTCGCCGTGCGCTGCCCACGACACGACGTCGTGCTCTTGAATAACCATGAGTGTCTATGAATACTTTCACAGATGGCCGTGGTAGTGACGTGTGAAAGCGTCCATAAACGCCCATTGTTAATTGAGAGCACGACGTCGTGTCGTGAACGGCGCACGGCGAAAAGTCGATACGTGTGAAACGAGCCTAAGCCACACCTTTGGAAACATTCTTCCCAAATGGCCAACTTTCCGAGGCCACGGTGCAAGAATCTCATCGGCGGGCTAGTAAAATTTGGGCATAAACTTAACTTTCCGAATTTGGGCAAGGAGGATGTGCCGTGATTTTAATAACCGATGTAAAATGATACAACACGGGTGCATGACGGCGTGATGGCAATATTGAAAAATCATGCACTTTTGGTGTAACCCCAAGCGTTGTACGGAGGTTCTAAAAAAAAAAAAAAAAAAAAAAAAAAAAAAAAAAAAACCGCTTTGTAATTTTGTAATATACACTATATCTCGGCAATAGCCTAGTGATATACAAAATATTTCATATATGCAGGACATTTCGCTAGAAATGAGTCTGGTACAAATACACGGAAAATATTTCAAAGACATTACTATGACCCACAGAATATCTTGGGTAGAAAATTCTTTCGCAAGAATAATATAGATTTCTTGCATCTCAGAATATATCATATAGTAAAAAAAAAATGCTACATTAAACATTCATTTGATAAGTCACGAACTCTTTCGACACTAAATCACATTTTATAGATTTTTTCTGACCCACATCTCGCTACTTTGTAAGCTAGAGAGAGGAGACGTGAGGAGGAAAAGAGAGGAGAGGAGGAGAGGACGAGAGGAGAGAAGAGGAAGAGAGGAGAGGAGAGGAGAGGAGAGGAGAGGACGAGAGGAGAGGAGAGAAGAGGAAGAGAGGAGAGGTCGAGAGGAGGGAAGAAGAGGAGAGGAAAATAGGAGAGGAGGAGAGGGGGGCAGGAGGAGAGGAAAAGAGGAGAGGAGGAGAGGGGGGAGGAGGAGAGGAAAAGAGGAGAGGGGAGAGGATAGGAGGAGAGGAGAGGAGAGAGGATAGGAGGAGAGGAGAGGAGAGGGGAAAGGATAGGAGGAGAGGAGAGGAGGAGAGGGGAGAGGATAGGAGGAGAGGAGAGAGGAGAGGAGAGAGGATAGGAGGAGAGGAGAGGAGATGAGAGGGAGAGAGGAGAGGAGGGGGGAGAGGATAGGAGGAGAGGAGGAGAAGAGGAGAGAATGAGAGGAGAAGAGGAGAGAAGGAGAGGAGAAGAGGAGAGAAGGAGAGGAGAAGAGGAGAGAATGAGAGGAGAAGAGGAGAGAAGGAGAGGAGAAGAGGAGAGAAGGAGAGGAGAAGAGGAGAGACGGAGAGGAGGAGAGGAGAGAAGGAGAGGAGGAGAGGAGAGAAGGAGAGGAGAAGAGGAGAGGAAAAGAGGAGAGGAGAGAAGAGGAGGAAAAAAGAGGAGGAGAGGAGAAGAGAGGAGGAGGAGAGGAGAAGAGAGGAGGAGGAGAGGAGAGTAGGTGAGGAGATGAGGAGGGGAGAGATGAAACGAGATGAAACGAGATGAGAGGATACGAGAGGAGAGGAGGAAAGAAGAAAATAAGAGAAGAGAAGAGAGGTCTTGGGTCTTTATATATAAACTTCATAACTTCAGTCAGTTCAGTTTCAAGAGATGAATCATACTTATGACGTCTAGAGTGATAAGATTACGTCACTATGGATAGATGATGTATACTTGAATTCGACACCAATACTACTACTACTACTACTACTATCACCACTACTACTACCACTACCACCACCACCACTACCACTAAATAAATAAGCAAATAAATGAAAAAAATACCAACTACAATGACGTCATATTCGTGACGTCATTTTCTGAATGTGGCCAGGCTGTTCTATTCATCTCTGATCCAGCCTCCTTGGTGAGGAAGGGATGGGCGAGTCTAATAAAAAATATACATATATAAAAAAATTAATAAATGTCCAATTTTATTATCAACATATTCTCTCTCTTACCCACAAAAATATCCGTGGAGATATAAAAAAAAAAAAAAAAAAAAAAAAAATCACGGACAAATATCTTCCGCTGCCAAGTGCCCACACAAAAGAAATCTTCCATTCACCATTTATATAAAAAAAGAGTTAAAGATAATGATGAAGAAGAACAATAAATTTGGAACGAAAGGAAAACAAAAGGAGGGAACCATTTGCTCGTCACGAGAATAATTGAGTGATGGGAAGGCTTGATTGTGCCCGTGCTCTTTCATAACAGATTTTGTGAACTATTTTCAAATGCAAATCATATAAAGATCCTATAGGCCTACGCATGCGTGCGCACGAGAGAGAGAGGGGGGAGGGAGAGGGGAGAGAGAGAAAGAGAGAGAGACAGAATGAAAAAGATAAGAAGAGAGGGAGAGAGGAAGAGAGAGGGAGAGAGGAAGAGAGAGAGAGAGAGAGAGAGAGAGAGAGAGGAAGAGAGTAGAAGAGACAGAGAAGAGTGAGAGAGAGAGGAAGAGAGACAGAAGAGTGAGAGAGAGAGGAAGAGAGACAAAGAGAGAGAGAGAGAGAGAGAGAGAGAGAGAGAGAGAGAGAGAGAGAGAGAGAGGAAGAAAGTCAATGAGCGAGGTAGAGAGAGAAATGCAGTTTTTCAAGAAATTACCAAACCATTTTTAATCACAGACGGCCTCAGGCTTTGTATCCCAATCGAGGTCATTACAGTGATAACAAGGCCTGGATCTAGGTCAAAGCCGGGCTGGCTTCACTCCTAAGTACTACAGTAGTTCATATTTTCTAGTTTGGTGTAAGATGTGTATAGACTTACATTGTGGGTTTACAGTACGGGACTTTATTAGTTCTAATCTGAATTATTCACAACATGCGTGCGCACGCGCGCGTGTGTGCGTGCACACATACACTTATATACACATGTATACGTATATATATATATATATATATATATATATATAGACACTATATATATATATATATATATATATATATATATATATATATATATATATATATATATATATATATATATATATATATATATATATATATATATATATACACAGTACATATATACATATTACACATTTTACCCCCAGACACGTTCATTCAAAGACATAAAATTGGGGAAATATCATCGGGATCAAGGGATATGTAGCATTACAGGCTCCTCAGTGTGGATAGTGAACTAAACGAGAAGCAACACTATGAACACTATGAAAAAAAAAAAAAAAAAAAAAAAAATTATATATATATATATATATATATATATATATATATATATATATATATATATATATATATATATATATATATATATATATAATCTGGATCCCCTCCTCATAAAATACGCTGTTTGAGCGAGGATGCAGATATACACCAAGCAGGTGGTTTGGAAAAACCGCTCAAGGCCTTCTTGATCAATTCACGAAGCATAAAATTAAAGAACCGACATCAAAGGCGAGGAAGGTAAACACAGAATACCAAGTTATCAACAAGTTAAACTCTCTTCATTTATTTATTTATTTATTTTGCCGAACTCTTCATAGTACATGTCGCAGACCTTTTCGGTCTTTCCTTTCCTCTCTTTCCCTCCACTTTTGAATCGGATACTTTTCTGTTCTAACTGAGCAATCTCACTCCATTCCCTCCACATGTCCTCCACCTCTGCAAAGCTGTTTTCCTTTGTGTTTATCTTTGTCCAAAGCTCACTTTTTTCACGCTTTCTTAATTTGACATTTTATCAATTTCCCCGCGTGACGTGGCTTCCTTTGAACATTCCATCTCCAGAGTGATTCGATCTCGCACAAAAACCCCATTTCGACGTCACCACCCTTCTCTTTGTACCAATTAAACTCCCCCCATCCCTTTCAAAAAACACTCACCATCTTTTTCCATTCATCTATATCCATTCCATTTCCTCTTCCATCTGACCCAAAAATAAAATAGATAAATAAACAAACAAACCAGTCTGTTTTTTTTTTCATTCCAATCACTAAAGATTCCACTATCTTTTAACATTCATTCTTATCTTTGCCCCTTGTATTCTCCTCTTGAAACGATATTGACAAGGTCTATGCTTCTTCTAGTCCCTCGCCAATGCATTTTACTCCACAAAGCGTAAGTAATTGAACAATCTAATCTTATTACTTTGCGCCACAGGAGCCCCTTCCACCTTTGTTCTAATTTTCATTTGTTTGATGTCTCCATTCGTGTACAGGAAAGGATTATGGTGACACCACACTCCTTTTATACACACCAATACATGGTTGACAACTCGCCTATACGATCTTCACACACACACACACACCTCGTGGCGGAGTTGGTAGAGTTCCCGGCTGCCACTACGTAGGGCCGGTTTCGAATCCCGCCCAGGGCTGAAATAGTTTCAGTATCGCTGCGCTTTGAGTCGTTACTCCAACTCTCGTGGGAAGGGAGTGAGTGTGTGTGTGTGTGTGTGTGTGTGTGTTTCCTGTATTTATCCACCAACAGGCTTCTTCTCCATTGTGAAAGAGATGCCCATCCCATTCCCATCCTTTAACCCAGAGGTGAACCTGCGGCCTTCTGCGGCCTTTGATATATATATTATTTTTTTTTTAAAAGACCTTGAGTATTTTTTAAGTCTGAAATCATTATACACCTGAAACTTATAATATACACCACACACATAGGGAGGGGAGTGGAAAACTTACACCGTCCCCTAAAAAGGGATAAAAAAAAAACCAATAATAATAATAATTTGTTCAGTGCGGCCACTATGTGGGACGATGAATTGTAAGGTGGCCTTCATGCACAAAAAGGTTCCCCACCCCTGCTTTAACCAATCCCCTTCCGTCTTAGCTCGTTGTGGGTGACGTATATCACCATACAAAATCGCTGATCACGTTCAATCGCCGTCTCATTACCTTCAACTTTTGCAGCGGATCGTATACACACT
>NC_134781.1:14404863-14417363 GCF_046742065.1 Oratosquilla oratoria | reverse complement strand
TAAACACAATTTTACGTGAGCATACATCGACACAACCCTCTTAGGTTCATTTTTCTACACTTGGCAACGGCGGGCCAAGTGTCCAAAACGGCCCCACCTCGGTCCCCCCAGATGGACGAAACATGCACGTGCAAGTGGTCTCCCATCTGATCTTCACCATCGACAGACCGACCGACGGCCAAACAGCCCCGTCTCCCGCCTAGCCGGCAGTAAAAACCACGGACGATGCAGCGAGAGAGAGAATGCTACATTCGTTAAAACAACTAAATAAAATACGATACGAGAGTTCCCGTCCTTGATGTAAAGAGTCCTAACGTCAATACGAGATGATGTAGAAAAAAAAAAATAAATAAATAAAATCGACGAGGCGACTTCGAAACCGTTATTCTTCTACTTCGATCAAATCGTGTATACTTCGGGTTTTTAAAGACGGCTCCCGCCGGTCACGCCTGGCCTGACCGTCAACGAGCCTCAGAAGTCTCGTGGTCGGTTCTTCGATGGTGCAACCACCCCAGGTTCTACTTTCCTGACACCATAACAATAACCTAAACCAATTTGCATGCAAACTAGTTTTCCTGTTTATCCCTAAACTAGCCGTGATATTAAACGAGTTAATTTTGAGGAACGAACTAGAATGATAAACATTCAGTATTCCTGCGCGCTTGCGAACTCAGACGATCCTCGGAACTACACAAACAAAACGCACAAAAGAAAATCCTTCCTAGACTCGCGCTGCCTATGAGTCTATGTATTCCCCTACGGTCTAAGAACAAGTGCCATAAAACTACATTGCATCATTCTACAAGTGTGTGTGTGTGTGTGTGTGTGTGTGTGTGTGTGTGTGTATACGAATGAAGACCTTCTCGACCAGCTGCACAGAAAAAATAATAACAACAACAGAACACCAACGGTTCTGAGAACCGTTTTTTTCTATGTCCACTTACCCCAATGCTGACCGTTTGGTCTTCATGACCTCTGTTGTTCGGGAATCCCACGATGAATTTACTTCGTGAAGCTTCTTCGGCCTTGTTCAGGGGCCTGAACCTACAGATGACCCTAATGCTGTCATTAGGTTCCCTCCGCTCCTGCTGTTGAGCCTCATCCTTTTCGCCTCCCATGCTGGTGGTCGAGGTTGACGTGTTTGGCTTCGAGGTAATGGTTACGGGTTATCTGTGTTGTGGTTCGGTGACGTAGTTGGACGGTGGGGTATGGGTGTGGGGGATATTAAATAAACGGGTTTCGGGGGGGAAGTACGTTCGTACGAGGAAATAAAACAGGGGAAGGGTGGGAGATTTGGTGTGTAGATGTGTGGTACCTCGGGGTAGGCTGTCAGCCCACCTAACCCGATGTGTTAAGTGTGGGTTAAAACCGGGTTACACTTTGATGTTCCGTGAGCGAGTCGGAGCGTGTTGGCGCTTGTGGTGGGGTCGATTTCTTCTCAGGTTCGACCCCTGCCCCTTCGGGTTTGGCCCTTGGGTTACTCTCCGATTTGGGACAAGGTGCTGCTTCCTTCCCTGGTACAGGCTTTACTTTGTTTTCCGCACTACTCATGTATCGCGATTTAGGGTTTTCCACCAACAAATCAAAAGGTTCCGACTACAATACTCCGCGAGCTTGTGCTGTCTCCGTCGAAGGGGCCTGTGGGTTTACTCCCAGAAGCGGACGTTGCTGGTCATAAGGCGAGCTGGAATGCAGGGGAAGTAGTGGGAGTAGTAGTAGTGGTGGTCGTCGTCGTGGTGGGAGCGAGGGAGGCGACGGAGACGCTGCCAGAGACGATGACGACGTGGGCACGGTGCGGTAGATGTTTCCAGAGGCTGGGTGTAGCACGTGTTAAAGCAAGGCATTCCCCACCTCTCTATCCACAGGCCGGGGGGTGTGAGGATGGAAAGTGGGGGCGGCTTCGAGTATGTTTAAGCTCGCGTCGTTTCTCTAATGGCCGAGAATCGACGTCATCTCGAGCTACCACTTCCAGCTGGCAGCTGCAGTTGGACTGAGACAGCAGCTGAGAGAATGACTAGCAGTACATGGATCTTGCACAGCTCTGCAAGCCTATGAATCACTACTGCCACAACCACCACCTCGGCACCAGCAGCAGCAGCAGCAACAGCAGGGGTAATCGATCGAGAGCCACCCCACTGCCTGAAAACGCTACCGCCACCGCCTCCACCACGCCCTCACCGCGGGAGCCGACGGCGAAACGGCGCTGTCCTTTGCTGCAACTCGAGCGCTGCCGCCGTTCCAGGATTCCAGACCTTCCAGGGTTCGCACAACCCACTCTCACGGTTTTTCCCCTAAACCAACAACTATGAAAAAAATAACTAAACAAACACTACCGTGGGGGGGATGGGGGTTGTTTCAAAACCCTCCCGCCACGCTAAACACCGACAAGTAAACACGCAGGGGGGGTTCAGGTCACTCTTGTTAAAACACTTGTCACCGTTTTCCCCCCAAAGAACGAGCTTACGAAAATACAGCAGCAACACTCGTGGTCGCCTGCGTTCTCGAGTTCTCAGTTGACTGGCGTCCGCCTTCGTCCGACTCCGGGACCCCGCGGTCTGGCCATGGCTTCGGATGCCAAATGCCGCTATCTACTCAACCCCCCACCCCACACCCCATTCCCTCCCACCCCACCAACCCCCGACTCTCTACTGGCACATTGTCATAGGTCTTAAATTGGCATCGGTACTGCAGCCTGGCAACAAAAAACAGATCATTTCCCTCTTACTGGGGTGAAGCTACCCTGCTACACTCAACACCCCTTGACAGCCACGTGAGATGATCCAACTCACCAATACATACTCACCTACTCACCCCCCACCTTTCCCCTTCCTCCTCCCCCTCACATGAAGGGCATAAACAAGAACACTCATCTACATCAAACACCCGGTACTCGGAATGTTCTGCTACACTTCGGATTTCGAAGGAACATCGAACTCGGAAGAAAGATATTCTGCGGACCATCCTACTCCTTCACGAGATCCCAACAACGGAGAAGTCTAACTACGGCAGTCAGGCCAGCGGCAGGTTGATTGGGGTGGGGAGGGTGGAGGAGGGAAAGGGGTGAGGGGGGAGAGGGGGAGACGGGGAGGGCAAGAGTCATGCACGCCGATCAGCTGAGGGACGGGGGGAGGGGAAACGATGTTTTTCCCTTCCGCCTCCGCCGACGGGCGGACCGCCACCCTACCGAGTATTTCTTCGTTCTCCCCAGGTCACGCCCCTGCGATGACGTAAAAACCATCGAAGAGGAGTAGCCAGTTGGCTGACACCTCCCGCCCTCCACTCCCTCACCTTCCTCGCGCGGGTACTGGCATCAGAGCTTTGGCATTTTGTCGCCGGTGGACCGTGGCGCTGTTTTGGTGGTCTGGCTGTTGGCGTCAGGATCGTACGTCTGACAACCCACGGTTACGGCGCCAGACGGCAGCGGCAGCGGCGGCAGCACGGGAGGGAGAAAGGTAGAGTAGTAATTTCGCTCGATGGCAACAATAACACACCGGGTATTACGTACACGACACAGTCGCAGTGCAACCTAGTAGTTCTTGTTCGACTCTCGTGCATTACACAGCACTTCTTTACCAATGTACGTAAACTAAACAACTCGCGATTAAACGAGATTACCCTAAGTTGGGATTATGCTGCAATTAAACAAAAATATACTTAGTTTTCTAAATTCCACCATCCAACCAAACAAGTCAATTTCGAAACCTTTTTTACGCGGACGGAACAAATGCAACCATTGACTTCATACTAATTAAAATTTACAAAATTGAGCAATTGCACAAACTCGGTACAGTGCAAGACTACAAGTTGAAACGACCTGAAGGTGACGCGTACCTTACTGTCCCCTTTATTAGGGGAGTTGTAGCGAAGGGGGAAGGAAGGGGGGGTGGGGGGACGGGGTGTACTGGCGGAAGTCCACGTTCTCTGCGACCTTTGTTCGATACTCGGACTTGGTACTAGTAATCTCAAGAAGTAGGAAATTTTTGTCCTTTCCTTGGCCGAGACCTTGGGGAGAACTTCACTGAAACGTGTAGCGTTTTGGAGAGACTTCAGAAACTGACGCCAATTGCGAGCGTATTACTGTCAATGAATAAATAAATAAATAAATAGATAAATAAGTACTTGGCCTATACCAATGGGAAACTTCTCTGACGATGCTGGTCGTGTTTGGGAACTGATTTAAAATCCCCGGAACCGCTGACTCCGAACTACATCGCATGTTGAAGAAACGTTCTTCGCATCAAAAGCAGCCAAGTGATAAAAATCAGGAAAACGATGATAAAAATATCAATGACAACAACGATGACAACGGAAGTAACTGTAATGATAATGACGCTATTGATGATTAATTATTAACAATAAAGAGGCATTTAGACGGTCAAACGGTTTGACAAACCCGGTTTGTCAAACAAGTGTTCAAAGTGATGTTTGACCGTGTGAATTGGGTATTTGGTTGTCAAACACGTTCGACAAACGTGTTTGACGACCAAATACCCCATTCACACGGTCAAACATCACTTCAAACACTTGTCTGACAAACCGGGTTTGTCAAACTGTTAGACCGTGTAAATGGCCCTTAATAGATGGTAATAACACTGAGATAACACTAATAATGTAATAAAAACTGCTGCTGACGGTAATAAACGACAATGATAATCATAATTAAAAGTCTCTTCCCCCTTTTGATGAGAGACCGGGTCAAAGCACGCGGGCCCACACACAAATAATAACCAATCAGCGGAAATCTATAATTGGCGCAATTGCGCAATTTGCGGATCATACAAATCTAACCATAACCTAACCTAACGAAACCTAACCATTCAGCCTCAGCTCCCCTCATTTCAACACATCCTAAACGTAGATTCGCACAGTCCCCAGTCACATTGCTTGGCCTAAAGGCAATGCAGCAAGGCATAGCTCTTCCACAGGAGGGATCGACATCATTAATTATTATTATCATTACTATCTATCTATATATATATATATATACCAAAAGTCAAAGGTATGTACCTAGTCCCACCCATTCCACTCTCCTCCACCACTCTTTCCTCATCTTAGCTCCTCGTGGATGACGGGTCATCCCTGTATCCCGACCACTGGCCTGGATCAGAAGCAATGCAACAAGACAACAGTACATCCACAGCAAGGCCACTTCACTTAATAGGCGGCCTTTCCCCTCTCCGTCCCCTCAAGGAGAAAAAGAGAAGACGTGGAGAAATCCTTCCTTTCGTGCCACATCTAAATATAATTCACATATACTGTAAGCTCCCCCTAACCCCTACCTCTACCTATCCTCAACCCTTCCCTTCCTTACAAAATAGTATTTTCTATACACAGCCACTCTCCAATCATCCCTATCTCCTGCCTTCTCCCTTCTTTGCTCAGCAGGCATTACCCTCTTGCTTAACGCCCCCTTCACCCCATCCATCTCATCCTCGGTTGTCCCCTCATTTTCACTCCCTGTACCTTCCACATTTCTTTTATTAATCTTTCTTCACTCCATCTTTCTTCATTCTATGAGTCTAAACCATCCCAATAGTCTTTCATCAGCCCTATCATTTCCTTTTCCAATACCGCTCTCCTCCTCACCTCGTTTCTCACTCTATCCAACCCTGTAACCCTTACCATACTTTTCAGACATTCCATCTCAAACACATTCAAACTTTTCCTCTCTGCCTCTCTTGAATTCCACGTCTCTGCCCCATACAAAGTCATTGGCACAATCACCCCTTCATATGATCTCTTTGCATCCATTCTTGGACATCTATCTCATTACATTTTTTATTCCCCCATAGGACTTGCTTCTCTCATGCTACAAATTACCTCTACCTCCACTCCTCCCTTTCCTGTCACATGCGACCCCACTTCATCCATCCTCTCTACTTTATGACTTACTTCCAACTCACTGCTATCATCTTCCCTTGTACATCTCATCACCTTGCATTTACCCACATTTACCTTCAACTTTTTCCTATCGCATACCTTCCTAAACTCCGTCACTAACTCCCTTAATCCTCCCTCTGACCCTGCCACAAGCGCAGTTTTGTCAGCAAGCAATAACTGGGACACTTCCCACTTTTCTCATTATTTTAATCATTACCATCGCCTTTACCTCCCGCACCAACCCCACTTTTCGGGAGGAAGTTAATAGAGAACGAAGCAAATCAAGTGGAGAAGAAACAGTAAAAGATGTAGATGGAGAGACAATAACGGGAGGGGGGTTGGTAACAAGACTGGCGGAATATTTTAGGGAGCTGCTAAATGTGGAGGATAGAGAGTGGTGCAAGGCGCTTAGGAAGTGACAGTGATGGGCGAGGAAAATTGAGGAGAAATAAGAGAAGATGAGGTACGAGCAGCTCTGGAAATGATGAGGGCAAGTAAGGCACCTGTGTTAGATAAATATCATGCAGTGTGTGTGTCTAAAGAAGGGAGGTACATTAATAGTGGACTGGCTGGTGAGGTTGTTTAATGTGTATCTAAGGAAGGGTAGAGTGTCGGAGGACTGGAGGAGTGCCTGTATAGTTCCGCTCTACAAGGGAAAAGGAGACAAATGGGACTGTAGTAGTTTCAGAGGGATCAGTTTGTTGAGTGTAGTTGGGAAGGCTTATGGGAGGGTTCTAAATGAGAGGATTTGGAAAGCAACAGAGGGAGTAATTGTATTAAGATAGATATGTGAGAAAGCTTTAGGAAAAGGTAAGGATGTATTTTGGGCTTTTGTGGATTTGGAAAAGGCTTATGACAGGGTATACAAGAAGGTACTGTGGGAGGTTTTGCAGACATATGGGATTGGGGGAAAGCCGTTAAGGGTAGTCAAGAGTTTTGACGAGAGTAGTAGAGTCTATGTTAGAATTAGAAAAGGGGAGAGCGAGTGGTTTGAGGTGAAGGTGGTACTGCGTCAGTGATGTGTCATGTCGCTGTGGTTGTTCAATGTGTTATAATTACTATTATCATTATCATAATTTATCTATTAATTTGAGTATCTCTTGTTTCATTTACCAATTCATTTTATATATTCTTATCTGTCGATTTATTTGTTTATATATATATTTATTATTATTATTTTTTTTTTTTTGGGGGGGGGTCTGGTGCGGGCCAGGAACCCTGGTTTACCACACACACACACACACACACACACACACACGGCGATCCCCCCTTCCCTCCTCATCCACTCAGAATAATTTACGAAACAGACGAGAACATCCTCTTGGGCGTGTCGTCCTTTCCCCCATTCACAATCCCCCTTCATTCATTCCTATCTTCTGCACTCTCTCTTCCCTGCCCGACAGACATTCCACATGCATCCAAAGCCCCCTCATCCGATCCATCCATTCGGTTCTCGGTCTTCCTCTCAAGCTCACTCCAGCCACGTCTGTTTTCTGCGTTCTCTATCAGAGTCTTCATTTATTCTTTCCACGTGCCACGTGCCTAGTGTAGGGCTTATGGTCTCTTGCAGTCTCCTTCATTCTTATGCTCTAATGTTCTTAAAGCGCCGCAACACTGTTCTACGTTGACATTTTTCCTTCTCCCTTGGCGTTTCCTCTGCCTGATCGCTTCTTCACTCAATTCGTTCTTGTAATACGTGTCATGTTTATGAAACTCTTCATTTCAGAATCTTCCAGTTTCTTCTTGCCACGGAATTCTCAAAGCTTCATTTGTCATCGGGTCGTGTAAATCTACGGAAGTAAACACAAATGTTTGGTTGGTCATGCCTCCCGTGATCCAGGGCTGTGGAGTCGGAACACACAACCTCCGACTCCGACTCCTCTATTTTTAGCACCACCGACTCCGACTCCGACTCCCCTTCATGTAATTAACTGATTACGGCCTACATATTCTATAAAGCCTATACAACACATATACGCTCCAATCTTGAGTCAACTTGTATCATTATAACTGGTTTATATCAAAGAATAAAGATATATATCGAGTAACTAGGTCGATGCCAGATTTATTTTCCTTGTTATACTGTTTTTCATTGTCGTACAATAACCAACACAGTAAAGTATAAAGATATGATTTTTGCTTAGCAAAATTTTGTCATGGTGCTTTTGAGTTTTGTGTCTACTTGTATAATTGTATTTTAATTACACCGGAATATGATAAACATGGAATGTTTTCAAGCATTGGACAAAGTCCATGTTTTGGTAAATGTACACTGAATATCACATGGATTGTGATACCTTTCACCTATATCATCTCATATACTAGGCATATACATTAACCTTCCACATACTTTTCAAGCACAACTACACAATGCTATGCATCACACATTTACTGTTTTTGGAACAAACCTTATAGATACGAGTACGGTACAAGGTCGAGTGTTACAGCTGAACATGTATGATACTGAAAGGTACATATATACTTTTTGGGTATCATTATCCTTCATATGTTTTCATACCTTCTTTTGTCTTAATGTACTGAAATTACTGACACAAGTGCCTCTTGATTTAACTACATACTGGTACTGCTATGCGATTATTGCGATGGACATTACTCTGGTTCTGGAACAGATCTTATCGATACGAGTACATATAATACACAGCTGAACATGTTTGAAACGTGAAACTTTTTTTTCAACTTTAAATATGCTTATTTCAATAATTCCATGTTAAAAAGTATAGAGGGAAAAAAAGAAGGGGAAAGGAGAGAAGAGATAGTATTATTGCGTTAGTCTACAGTTGAAATAATAATTATCCTACTGTTTGGCAATACAGCAGTGGGAGAAACCACCAAACTGATGGAGTGATGGAAACGATGCATATGGAACTTGACAGGAATATTACAGCTCCCGTGACTGTGTGTCAACAGAAGGAGTAAAATTGAGGTGTTTATTTAATTTATTCAAGTAATACTTTGAATGTTTATCGGTCTATGTATAAATTTGAAAGCCAGCGTTGCACAAGGACGTTTTGGGGGTTTAGTGGAATGACCACGAAGATAAGACGATGAGATTTATTACATTTTATAAAATTATGTTTGTTTTTTATACAATCTACTTATAAGGAGTATGCACTGCATAATTCTGCAGACTAAACGAAAGCCTTATAAAGTATGAATTGAACTGGAGTCGGAGTCGGTATATATTTACCGACTCCAACTCCGACTCCAGTGACACCGTAATTGCTTCCGACTCCGAATCCACGGCCCTGCCGTGATCTGCGTGTACATATAAATGAATGTATATATATATAGTTAAAAAGTTAAATTTTCTGGGCCTCAACGCAAAGGAAGTACGTATTGTATTTACAGGGAAGGGGATAACTCGTGGTGTCGTGGGAAAGTGAGGAAAAAGGAGAAGGGGAGGGATTACTGAGGGAAATGGAAGGAAATGAGGAAGGGGAGGACTTGGTCCAAGAGGCCAGACGTCTTGTAAACAAACGAAGGACCGATGATTCTGGTGATGGGATTAACAAAATTGTAAAGATTAGAAATATAGATAAGAGCAGCACAATGGAAGGTGAGGATAATAATTTCCAGGGATTTAATGAGGGTGGGGGGGATACCAACCTCCCCCGATTGACAAGACTAGAGGAGAAACTTGATAAGATGATCGAACATTGGGAAGACAGGTTCGGTAACGTAACCAACATTGCGCAGAGAGTTGAAAAGTTGGAAGAACTAGAGAAGGCGAACAAAAATTTAACTAATGAAATAGAAGAATTAAAAAGACAGTTAAAAGAAGTAAAAGAGGGGAATGAAGAATTAAAGAGAAATAATAAAGACAATAAAGAGGCCATAGCAAAAGAAGCACAGGGTTGGAAAAAAATCCAGGAAAACAGTAAAGTTGCATTTACTGACATAATTAAACAGCAAATGAAGGAACAAACTGAAGACTCAGTTATCAAAGTGATGAGACAGAAGGAGAATATAGAGTAAGAGACTTAGCAGATAAAAAGAAATGTATAATTATATTGGGAATGGAAGAGAAACATAACCTAGATAGAAGTTCAAGAATCAGTGAGGAAAAAGAAAAAGTAAGCAGCTTACTAGAATTAGTTCAGGAAGATGAACCTGAAATCATGAAACAAATTGAAGAGATGTTTAGGCTCGGAAAATATAGTACAGATAAGACCAGACCAATTAAGATTAAATTCAGGTCACAAACAACAGCAGAGAATATCTTAGCAAAAACAGGGAAGCTAGCAGCAAGTGAACAATGTAAAAAGGTATGGATAAAAAGAGAAATGAATAAAGAGGAAAGAGAGGAAGACAAAAATGAAAAGGAAAGAAGCTAAAGAAAAAAACGAGACCAGAACGGAGTCAGAAAAACAAGAATTCTACTAAAGAGTAGTGAATATGAAATTGAGGAAATAGACCATATCAGAGAGAAACAAAAAAGAAACAGAGAATACAATGGAAATAACAGAAAGTTAAGAGTGTCCTACACAAATATAGATGGATTAATAACAGGACTGAATGAACTGAACGAGTATCTGAAGGAAAAGAACCGGACATAATGGGAATTGTAGAAACAAAATTAATAGGTCCACTACCACCCAACAGCATAGGACACAATGCATATAATTATTGGATTAGAAACAGAGAGATAAAACAAGGGGGTGGAGTTATGTTCCTGACTAAGAAGGATATAAACGTGAAGTGTGTCACATATGGAAAGGATAGAGTAGAGATGATTATGATAGAAGTAGAAGACAGAGATAAGAAGAGCAGAAAGTTTGTAATAAACTACGTGCCCCCAAAAACAGCCTCGTGGGAAGAGAGTGAACATAAAAGTATGTTAGAAGACACAAGAATAACATTAAACAAGATAATGGAAGATGGAAGAATAGTTATGATGGGCGACTTTAATTGCAAAGAAATCTGCTGGGAAGAGATGACCGTAAAGGGTGGAGAAGACTCATGGGGAAATGTTCTACTTGAGATGATTATTGACCACACAATGACACAATGGATTCAGGAGAACACTAGGTATAGAAATGAAGAAGAACCATCGAGACTAGACCTAATAATCACATCAGAACCTGAAATAGTGGAAAAGATAGAATACCAGGCACCAGTAAGTAAAAGTGACCACATATTGATAGAACTAGAACTAAATGAGAATAAATACATGAAAAGAAATGAACAATATAGAAAAGGAAGATTGATGTATGATTTTTTTTTTTTTTTTATAAAATAAGAGAATTCTTTCAAAATGAAAAATGGGAAAGAATACACAAAGAAGATACAACAGTAGAAGAGAAATGGAATATTTTGACAAAAAATTATAAAAGAGGAGTGGAAAAGTATGTCCCAAGACAAAAACAAGAAAAAGAATATGTAAAGTGCTGGTACAACAAAAGTTGTAGGGAGTTAAAAGACAAAAGAGACAAAGCTTGAACCAAATTGAAGAAAAACAAAAGACCTGAAAAATGGAAAATATATACTTGTTATAGAAATGAATATGTACAAGCGTGCCGAGAGGAAAAGAGAAAATATGAAAAAGATGTCATAGAAAAATGTAAAGATCAACCAAAACTATTTTACAGATTTGTAAACAACAAACTAAAAAACAAACAAGATTTGGAGAGATTAAGACAAGGAGGAGTTGAATACACAGAGGAAATAGAAATGGCGGAAATTATGAACAAGCATTTTAAATCAGTGTTTACAAGGGAGAATATACAACCTGAAGAAATAGAAATAGAAGTAACAAAGAATGAAATAATGAAACACTTGAGTAATCTTGATGTTAGAAAATCGCATGGACCAGATGAAATAGTAAACTGGATTTTGAAAGAATGCAGAAATGAACTGGCAGACAAAATACATAGCATAATAAATAGTTCCTTGGAAGAAGAAAAAGTTCCAGAAGATTGGAAAAAAGCAAATATAGTACCTATATATAAAGGAGGAAATAAAGAAGACCCTACCAACTATAGACCAGTCTTTCTAACAAGTACAATAGCAAAAATTTGTGAAAGAATTATCAAAAGTAAATGGGTAAAATATTTAGAAAAAAAAAAAAAAACAGCGTGCTAAATCCAAGGCAATTTGGATTCAGACAAGGACGATCATGCGTCACCAATTTAATATGTTTCTATTCAAAGCTAATAGATATAATACAAGAAAGAGATGGATGGGCTGATTGTGCATTTCTAGACCTAAAAAAAGCTTTTGACAAAGTACCACATAAGAAGTTGCTTAAGAAATTAGAAACTGAAGGAGGAATACAGGGCAAACTGCTTAAATGGATGGAAGACTTTTTGCAAGAAAGAAAAATGAGAGTAGTGATAAGAGACCAACACTCAAAATGGGATGACGTGATAAGCAGTGTTCCACAAGGAACAGTTCTGGCCCCAAAAATATTTGCTATATATATCAATGATATGGATGAAGAAATTGAAAGTTATATGAGCTTCTTTGCAGATGATGCAAAACTATTAAAAAAAGTGAACACGGAAGAAGATTGTGAGTCACTACAGAGTGATCTAAATAAAGAATGGGAATGGAGTAGGAAGTGGGAGATGGAGTTCAACACTAAAAAGTGTAGTATAATG
>NC_134781.1:14379863-14399863 GCF_046742065.1 Oratosquilla oratoria | reverse complement strand
ACGCAAGAACGTTTCCGTCTGAAACCATGTTGGCTATCATTTATCAAACGGTTACTTTCTAAATGATATTCGATAGCATCTCTGATGATAGTTTCCATTATTTTTCCTACGATCGAAGTCAAACTAATAGGCCTATAGTTATTTGGTTTCTTTTTGTCACCTTTTTTGAATATGGGAGTAACGTTAGCTAGCTTCCATTCTCTTGGGACATCTCCGGATATGATGGATTTCTTGAAAATAATTTCTAATGGAACAACAATCTCATTTTTCATTTCCTTTAAGATTCTTGGATGCCAACCGTCAGGCCCTGGTGTTTTATTAACTTTGAGTTTGTCTATACACCTTTTAATTGTTTCTTTTGTTATATTTACCGTAGTGAGTAAGTTTACCCCAGACTTTTCACAGGTTTCAGTTTGGAATTCACTTTGAGGTGTTTCGTTTACGAATACTGAGCTAAAATAATTGTTTAAGAGATTACACATTCCTTCATTTGAATATTCAAGTTGACCGTCAGCAGATAATAGTGGACCAATGTGATTCCTAACAACCTTTTTATCTCTAATGTAACTATAGAATTCTTTGGGATTCTCTTTGGATTTCTCAGCGATGTTCATTTCGTATTGTCGTTTTCTTTTTCTTATTGTCTTTTTTAAATCTCTCTGTATTGATACATAACTTTCATAGTCATTAGATGCACCCGAGCACTTATATTTCTTATAAGCCTGTCTCTTTTTAGCAATACTTTTTTCAGTTTCTTTGTCGAGCCACTTTGGGCGAGCCTGATTTGGGGGACGTCTGTCCTTAAAAGGAATGTAAGTTTGAATCATCTTAGTGAGCGTATTTTGAAATATTTCCCACATCTGATCTACAGGCCTTTCGTTTAATTTTTCCTCCCAATCTGTAAGCTGAAGCTCCTGACGTAGTTCTATGAACTGAGCTTTACTGAAATCGGGTATTTTAGAAGCACAAGTATCTATTCTAAAATTGTTTAGGAGTTTGAATCTGACTAAGTTGTGATCGCTATTTGCAACAGATTCACCGACTTCTACATCAGTTGCCATGCTTTCGCGGCTAGTGATCAATAAATCGAGTAAGTTTCCATATCTTGTGGGCTCTTTTACATGCTGAATTAAGTAATTGTCACCAAGAAAATCAATCAAGCGACTACCTATATGTCCATGTTCAAGGGTCATCCAATCAATGTCAGTAAAATTGAAATCACCCATTATCAATAAATCCCGGTTGCAGAAACTAGACAGTTCTTGAAATAACAGTTTGTCGTCTGCTAATGATAATGTCTTTGGCCTATATATTACACCTATATTCATTTTTTGTCCATTTGTTTGGGTTAACTCAACCCACAAACTGTCATATGCATCCTGTTTCACTTTCTCTAAAACACAAGCATGAACATTGTTTTTAACGTACAATAGAACACCCCCACCTTTCTTGTGGTTTCTATCCTGATGAAAGTGTTTAAATCCCGCAATATTAAATTCAGCTTCGAACTCTGTACCATTTAACCATGTCTCAGTTATTCCTATCATATCGAGATTTTCGCTTTTGACATACGCCTGTATTTCTTGAAATTTGTTCCTAATACTACGAGCATTAAAGTACATAGTTTTAAGAAACTCCTGATTATTTCTTTTTGACACATTTTGAGTTTCAATATCATGTCTTATATTATCATTTTGTTTTTTATTTATGCCTTGCTCTATATTATTATTATTTGGTCCTTCATTGACATTCAATGCCTCATTAACATTTCTCCTATCAAAATTAACATTTCCCCCATCACGGACATCTGGTCGATTACGGTCATCCGATCTATTTTGTACATTTTGTCCCCCTACGTCACCGTGATTCACGCCGGCCTCCCGTCGTTCAGTGACATTATGTCCGGCATCCCTTTCTAAAATTATATTTTGTCCTCCAGTGACATTATATCCTACCGTGATATTTTTTCCTCCACTATAATTACATCCCATCGTGATCTTTTGTCTTCCACTGTCATTACATCCTATCTTGATATTTTGGCCTTCATTGACATTCTGTCCGGTATCTCTTCCTAAAATTATATTTTGTTCTTCACTGACATTATATCCTACCGTGATATTTTCTCCTCCATTATCATTACATCCTATCGTGATATTTTGTTCTCCACTATCATTATTTCCCATCGTGATCTTTTGTCCTCCACTGTCATTACATCCCATTGTGACATTTTGTCCTAAGACATTACATCCTAATGTGTCATTTCGTCCTCTAGCGATATTACATCCTATCATGATATTTTGGCCTTCATTGACATTCTGTCCGGTATCCCTTCCTAAAATTACATTTTGGACTTCATTGACATTATATCCTACCGTGATATTTTCTCCTCCATTATCAGTACATCCTATCGTGATATTTTGTTCTCCTTTATCATTACTTCCCATCGTGATCTTTTGTCCTCCACTGTCATTATATCCCATTGCGACATTTTGTCCTATGACATTATATCCTAATGTGACATTTCGTCCTCTAGCGACATTATATCCTAAAATTATATTTTGTCCTATACTGGTACATTGTTCTACATTAATGCTATACTCTACACTGTTTTCCCAAGTACATTCTATTTCCCCTTCCCTTTGGCCTTCTACCCTAAAAAAGGAGCTGGTTCATTACAAACTCCCACAATGAGGTTTGTAAGAACATCTTTGCCTCTGCGGGTAAGGTGGATCCCATCAGAAGCGTAAAGGTCATGGCGCCTAGAAAAGAGATACCAAGGATCAAGAAAGTGGTATCCCAATTGTGTGCACAACTGCGATATCCTATCATTGATCCCTATGGCTCTACTGTTCCAACACGAACCTGCGTAGATCCTCGGGAGGATCCCACAGACTACGTGACGGCTCCCACGTTCCTTCATCTCCTGAAGGAGGACCTTGTAATTCCGAACAAACTCCTCTGATCTCACCCTACCTACATCGTTACTACCCGTATGTACAATCGTAACCGTGTTCTTCCGTCCTTGCTCCCTGATGGACCGGGTACAATCAACGATCCCACGGCCCGGTTGACATACAAGCTTGCAACGTCGCTTAGTCTTTCGCTGCAGGATGTCGTCATAGCCTCGAACCATGGAGTCCCCCACCACCAAGAACTCCTGGTTTTCAGCCACTTCATCCTCCAGTAGAGCAAAACGATTGACTAGAGCCAGCGGTTGCTCCACAGGGCACACGTCTACCGAACGCGGGCTCGACAAACGGGACCCCACGGAGCGCCACTCGCATATATACATATATATATACATATATATACATATACATATATACATACATATATATACATATACATATATACATATACATATATATACACATATATATATATACATATATATATACATATATATATATATATATACATATATATATACATACATATATACATATATATATATATATATATATTATATCTATAATATATATATATATACATATACATATATACATATATATATATACACACATAAATATACATATATATACATACATAAATATACATATATATATATATATATATATTGAAGTATGTAAGACAAATGAGTGGAAGGGTGGTGAGTTAAACACAAAGAACAGTTGGAGTTTTATTCACTGACGTTTCGTCCTTACCAGGACATTCTCAAAGTACATACAGTTTCAGAAAATTAACAGCTTATATAATCCATCCTTGCCGTGTTCCCCTCCTTCTATACTCTCATCCGTCCTCTACCCGACTCCGACTATGTCACTTCTCCCTCCGTTCTCAATTGTCCTTTTTACCTCCTTGACAATCAGAGTACTTACCGCTCCTGCTAATTTTATAAACCCTTCCCTATGGTTGATGCAGGGGTGGGAAGTAATGTAGGCTGCCTCTACTATTTTTCTTTTCTTTTTCTCTAGACCTTTGTGGAGCACCTCTATCTTTTTCCAATCTGGAAGATGACCACATTGGTCTAAATGAACTACTAGCGAGTTGGAGGTTCTGTGAGCTCTGACGTCATTTTTGTGCTCATATGTCCGTAGCTCCACTGATCTTCCCGTCTCTCCATAATATCCTAACGGACAACCACCACATGGTATATTGTAAATCGCGCCCTTCTCTATATCCTTTTCTGATCTATTTCTATTCTTGACAACTTCTCCTAATTTTTTACCCGTGGAGAAAGCAACGCTCACAACCGATTTTGTGAGAATATGTCCCAACTCCTCCGCGTACTTCGAGTTGGGGACGGACAAAAACTCCGCCCTGCCTTCTCCGGACCAGTCGTCCTTCTTCCTTCTCATTATTGCCGTTGCTTTCTTCCTCAATCTGTGCAGTAGTCCTTCCGGGTATCTGAGTTTAGTGAATACTTTGAAAATATATTTGATTTCATCCTCTAAAAATTCTTCGCTACAAATACGGTACGCCCTTAAGAAAAATCCTATAACCACTCCGTTTTTAATTTTGTTGCTATGCGCTGAGTAGAAATGAATCACATCGTCTTTATTGGTGCTTTTTCTGTAGACAGAGAAAGATATCTTATTACCTCTCCTCCAAATCACCGTATCCAAGAAAGCTAGTCTGTTATCCGTCTCGTGTTCGATAGTAAACTGGATGTTTGGTTCGACCTGATTCAATCTACTCAACTTGTCATCTAATTGTACCTTTTTCGGAGCGATGACAAGGACGTCGTCCACATACCTCAGCCAAAGCGTGTCTCTATCCATTATCCTTATGAAATAATCTGTCTCTAAAACTTCCATATACAATGAAGCTAGAACCGTTTTGGAGACAGATTATTTCATAAGGATAATGGATAGAGACACGCTTTGGCTGAGGTATGTGGACGACGTCCTTGTCATCGCTCCGAAAAAGGTACAATTAGATGACAAGTTGAGTAGATTGAATCAGGTCGAACCAAACATCCAGTTTACTATCGAACACGAGACGGATAACAGACTAGCTTTCTTGGATACGGTGATTTGGAGGAGAGGTAATAAGATATCTTTCTCTGTCTACAGAAAAAGCACCAATAAAGACGATGTGATTCATTTCTACTCAGCGCATAGCAACAAAATTAAAAACGGAGTGGTTATAGGATTTTTCTTAAGGGCGTACCGTATTTGTAGCGAAGAATTTTTAGAGGATGAAATCAAATATATTTTCAAAGTATTCACTAAACTCAGATACCCGGAAGGACTACTGCACAGATTGAGGAAGAAAGCAACGGCAATAATGAGAAGGAAGAAGGACGACTGGTCCGGAGAAGGCAGGGCGGAGTTTTTGTCCGTCCCCAACTCGAAGTACGCGGAGGAGTTGGGACATATTCTCACAAAAACGGGTGTGAGCGTTGCTTTCTCCACGGGTAAAAAATTAGGAGAAGTTGTCAAGAATAGAAATAGATCAGAAAAGGATATAGAGAAGGGCGCGATTTACAATATACCATGTGGTGGTTGTCCGTTAGGATATTATGGAGAGACGGGAAGATCAGTGGAGCTACGGACATATGAGCACAAAAATGACGTCAGAGCTCACAGAACCTCCAACTCGCTAGTAGTTCATTTAGACCAATGTGGTCATCTTCCAGATTGGAAAAAGATAGAGGTGCTCCACAAAGGTCTAGAGAAAAAGAAAAGAAAAATAGTAGAGGCAGCCTACATTACTTCCCACCCCTGCATCAACCATAGGGAAGGGTTTATAAAATTAGCAGGAGCGGTAAGTACTCTGATTGTCAAGGAGGTAAAAAGGACAATTGAGAACGGAGGGAGAAGTGACATAGTCGGAGTCGGGTAGAGGACGGATGAGAGTATAGAAGGAGGGGAACACGGCAAGGATGGATTATATAAGCTGTTAATTTTCTGAAACTGTATGTACTTTGAGAATGTCCTGGTAAGGACGAAACGTCAGTGAATAAAACTCCAACTGTTCTTTGTGTTTAACTCACCACCCTTCCACTCATATATATATATATCCATGTACATATACATATACATGTAAATATACATATATATATATACATACATATACATATATATATATATATATATATATACATACATATACATATATACATACATATACATATATATACATACATATACATATATATATTATATATATATATATATACATACATATACATATACATATATATATACATATACATATATATATATCAATATACATAAATATACATATATATATACATACATACATAAATATACATATATATACATACATAAATATACATATATACACATACATATACATATATATACATAAATATACATTATATATACATATACATATATATACATACATACATAAATATACATATATATTATATATATATATATATATATATATATATACATACATAAATATACATATATATACATACATAAATATATATATATACATATATATACATACATAAATATACATATATTATATATATATACATACATATATATACATATATATACATACATAAATATACATATATATATACATACATAAATATACATATATATATATACATACATAAATATACATATATATATATATACATACATAAATATACATATATATATATATATACATACATAAATATACATATATATATATATACATACATAAATATACATATATATATATATACATACATAAATATACATACATATACATTACATAAATATACATACATATATATATACATAAATATACATATATATATATATATCCACTTCACTACGGGACTTGAATCTCGCGGGCAGCCGCCAATGTCAGCCGTACGACGTGTCGTAATAATACTCGCATCATAAAATATAGTCACCGCTTATATCGATCGTTCTCTCTTTCACCCGCGAATTTTGAAAACCACAGAGAATGGGATTCAGGGCACATTTGGGAGAATGTAAAAACACGGGCGATTACAATAAATATAATCAAGACGCCGATATGGCAGCGTCGCGAATCCACTTGCTCCTCATGACGCCTACGTGTGCGGCACCGTATGGAAGGGGAATATATATACATACATACATAAATATACATACATATATATGTATATATTATATATATATACATAAATATACATATGTATATATTTACATACATGCATAAATATACATATATATATACATACATGCATAAATATACATATATATATACATACATGCATAAATATACATATATATATATATATATATATATATACACATACATACTAGCCAAATTATCCGCTCGTTGCTGCGAGTTCGTAAATAATTCGTAACCTAACCATAACCCACCTAACTTTCACCCTTAACTCTAAAGTATATATATATATATATTTTTTTGGAATGAAATATGTATCCTTTTGGTTTGTGTAGGCTACATAAGGGTTGATTCACACTATCGGTCCGGTCGCGCTCCACTCCTGCTCCGCTCTCGGTCCAGTCCGATATTGTCTCATTAATTTCAATGGAAGCATTCACACTGGCGCTCTCGCTCCAGTCTCGCTCCGGTTTCGCTCCGGTCACGGTTCCGTCAAAAGATATTTTTACTGGAGCGAGACCGGTGTGTGACTGGACCGTGAGCGCCAGTGTGAATTCAGTTGCCACGGTCCTGCTCCTCCTGCTCCACTCCAGTCGAGATTCAGCCTTCATATAAGCAAGTAGTGTTACCTTCTGTCCTACCAAACCATGGATAATCCAAAGGAAACACCACAATGGAATCATGAGAAAGTTAGAAAAATGATAAAATACATTTTCTTTTTATTTATCACTGATACAATGACAATGCGTACAGCGAGGATATTCATAAGCACCAACTGAATAAAATATAACCTACAAAACTTACTTTAATTTTGTGGATTTAGATGAAATGCTAATAGAATTAGTCAAAAGGTAAACCAGAGCTGTATGACCTGACTTCGCTGCACTACAGTGATAATGTTTGCATACTTATCATATTGCCAAGGTACTGAGAGAAAAGAAATACACATTATTAACCTAAGAAAGAAATTCCATATGTATAATAACGACCTATTATCCACTGCGGAAATGCATCTCCTTAGCTCACTCAACAAATATTCCTACCCAAGTTTGTTTGTCTACTTATATTTTATCATTTTGCCAAGGCATTGAACCAGCTGGGGAGCTGAAATAATCTTTCAGTGTTTCTCTCGCGCCAAAAGCCTCCTTTGTAGCACTTCCCCCTCTTCCTCTCATTGGACGTGCTGTGTTTGATGGAGGCATGACAACAGTATCTGGTAATGCAACAGCATTTGGGTGTATCAGATTGTGAAGTATGCATGTTGTTGTAATGATTGCATTAGCGTTAGAAGGCATAGCTTTAAGTTTCCTTAAATATATTCTAAAGGTTTGCACTAGAACACCAAATGTGCACTCAACTATCCTCCTGGCTCTAGATAACCTATAATTAAAAATCCTCTTCTCTACCTTATGTTCAGTCTGTGAACCTGGGTAGGGCTTCATCAAATTTCTCTTCAGCGGGAAAGCCTCATCTCCCACTATAACGTATGGTGCAAGCACATCAGTGTCAGGAAGTGCAGCATCTTCTTGTACATTTCAAGTCATCCTCAATTTTGGATAGTATTTTCTCAAATGTTCCTTTGTTCATTCTGAAATAGCTGTGGAATTTACTCTCATCATCAATAAGACGAGGATACTACAGAGTATGAAATTCTCCTTTTGTCTTCCTATCTTGCAACATAGGATGAACCCACAATCTCTTTCTTTTTCTTTCTTTTTTTTTCCTTCTTCATCAAGTGCAATAGCGATTATTGCCAACTCGGCGTCAGAAAAGTCACACATCCTTCGTAACTGATGGTAAGACTTCTACTGGTGTCGATGGAGGGGGGATGACGGGAACGAGAGCGGACCGATAGTGTGAATACCTCAGAACCGAGAGTGGAGCGCGACCGGACCGATAGTGTGAATCAACCCTGAATACCTCAGAACCGGAGCGTAGCGAGAGTGGAGCGCGACCGGACCGATAGTGTGAATCAACCCTAAGGAGGACTTAATGCGGGCGAGATAAACTCCAAACCGGGAGTTTTCTTCTATTTATTAACAATGAAGCAATCTGGTTGCAAATATTACAAGGTGTAAATGGGCCCTTTGGGCAAAATACAGTAAGTGCCGCCTTGACCTAGGGCACAACTGGCTGGCAGCCTCTCGGCCTGCCTAGCTCCGGCTGGTAGGCTCTTGACCTGCCCAGCTGTGGCGGGTAGGCTCTTGACCTACCCAGCTCTGGCGTCTGTGACATAGGTGTCGTAGGTTAATATAGGGGGTGAGTGGGTTGTTGTAAGTAAAGGCGTTAGTCTCGCTATTCTATACACTGGGGTCAGTTTTATATATGACGGTTAGTCGTATAGTTGGTGGGTATTGTTAGGTATATTATATATATGTTAGTTTATGGGTAATATAATAGGGCATTTATAATAAAGGATTTTTAATAGGTTAGTCTGGTGACATTGGGTATCTATATCTTGTTTGTCTTGAAACGTGCTGCGTTAGATGTATGTTCTGGGAAACGCAAGGTAAGCAGGAGGGAGTCTTGCTATGTTGCAAGTATGTGGATCATGTGCGTGGTAGGTAATGGTTAGTAATGGTTACAAATATAGCTTTAAACACTCTCCCTCCCAGGTGTGCGCCCCCCCCCCACTCCCGAAGGTTGGGAAACCCTAGTTTGAAAATACATGCATACATAAACACAAATATCATATGTACACATTCTTTTCCGTGCGTGTGTATGTGCATGTGTGTGTGTTTGCATTGACAATGAATGTCTATAGCTAAAAGGTGAAGAAATGTATCTCGCTTATCTTCAAATATATATGGTTATATAGGGTTTATCTGCAAAAACCTAGTAGGAATTTGTGAATAATCTATTTCCGCCCGCACTAAAATTAAATAGAAATAACAAATATTTCAATATTTAGCCAAATTATACAATCATTTTACATTTACATGCTTTCTTCTTACAAAAGCTATCATGGTTCGTGGCAACATTAATTTCACAAATATAAATAATTTTTATGGACGTACATAATGGTTTTAATCATATCAATTCTAATGTCACAAAAATGCTACGCGAGTTGAGGGTTATATACACACACACATATTATATATATATATATATATATATATATATATATATATATATATAGAGAGAGAGAGAGAGAGATGAAAGAGAAAGGGAGAGAGAGAAGATAGGGAAAAAGTGAGTGAAAGACACAAGTTTCCTAATCATAGAGACACTTATCACACATTTCTTGTTCCTTTTCTTGATTTTTATCTTTTTTTATTTTTTACTTTAAATTCGCCAGTCGCCTCCCAATAATCTTCAGCACTTCCGCCTCCTGTATCCGATTTCCCCAAAAAGCTCCTTCCACCAAATGTGCAGCCTCGTGGAGAGGCATTCTGTCCCAGAAATGGGCCCGTCATCTCGACTAGGAGATCTGTGGGTGTGGGTCAGTCACCAGTTTTCGTGATATTATATATATATATATATATATAATATGTATATACATATACATATATATATATTACATATATATACATACATATATATACATACATATATATATATACACATATATATATATATACATATATATTAAACTCGTCTGCTGGGACTCGAACCCTCGCCTAGGCGGCTTGCGTCTTATAAGACGAAGACCTTACCAATCACGCCATCCTTATAAGACGCAAGCCGCCTAGGCGAGGGTTCGAGTCCCAGCAGACGAGTTTAATTCCAAATGTCAATTGACACAAATACATATATATATATATACACACATATACATATATATATATACATATATATATATGTGTGTGTGTGTTTATATATACATCCCGAGGACCATTTACCATATATACGTTACAAATCTTGCAATAATTTACGATTTCTTAAAAAAAAAAAAAAAAAAATTGCGATCATGCGAATACTACTTAAAAAAGTCACTGTTCAATCCCAGCTGATACCAGACGATTTTATTCATCTCAAGAGGAATCCCGCATAGAAGAAAGACTTTAGTATATAAATCACAAGCTCCTCTCCAGCAAATGACGAATAAAGCCACATTTTATCACAATTTCTCGCGAAATCGCAAGGAAATGTAAAATATCTCCTCGTAACATTACATTAGAGTTTAATGACTAAATCAGACAAGTCAAACAATGGAATTTGGTATAAGTAGAAACATTTGCCCCCGGGATTTTTTCTGCACGTGTGCGCTTTCTCCTTTGCCCATGCGTGGCTTCGTCTTCGTCTTCGTTACAGTGACGTAAACCAATACGCTATCAAGAGAGCGTATTGGTTTACAGATAACAAAAAAGCTTTTTCGCTCTTATAAGGGCAGGTCTCCTTTCATAAACCTCTTATTTACAGTATGCCGTGCTATTTCCCGATTTCCCGGAGATCATTTCAACATTGAATAAAATCGTCTGGCGCCCACCAACCATTACTAGTTTTCTGTGCGAGGACATTTTTCCAAACCTCTGTGTGTGTGTGTGTGTGTGTGTGTGTGTGTGTGTGTGTGTGTGTGTGTGTGTGTGTGCGCATGTGTTTGTGTGTGTGTTTACCTAGTTGTATTTTACGGGATGAGAGCTATGCTCGTTGTGTGTGTGTGTGTGTGTGTGTGTGTGTGTGTGTGTGTGTGTGTGTGTGTGTGTGTGTGTGTGTGTGTGTGTGTGTGTGTGTGTGTGTGTGTGTGTGTGTGTGTGTGTGTGACCTTTTTCGCAAACCTCAAGGGGAGCTGGGCCCTTCGTTTCCTGATCTAGACGTAAGTACAGATATCCTGAAAGTCAATCTTCATTACCGCTAGCGGGGGTAGAGCGGTTTGTTATTGACGCGTGTTGATAATAACCAGACAGGACAAAATAACCGTGTAATGAAGATTAGATAAGAGTTTTCAGGTTCTGCTGGGAGTTGGACCCCTTTGGACTCCCAGTGGCCCAAACACTCCAAGAGTGGAGTCTAGTCTCGGAAGGGGAGTGGGAGGAATTGTCGGCAAATCTTAGTTGTGACATCATAGTTCCTTGGAGGGGATTTTCTCAGAGAATTTAAAAGTTGTGACATTACACTTTCTCATATATATATATATATATATATATATATATATATATATATATATATAAAATATTCCCGTATGGGTTACTGACTGCATGTTTTATGTAGTCAGTTTTATGGGGACTTTGGTGATACCCCTACGGACCAGTGTCGCGTATATTTCTTTTATGCTTGAAGACTCATCTGAAGAAAAAAATCTACGTTCAACTCCCTTCTTAAACACCTCTTTGACCCGTTCTACGACTCCACCTCTTCGATGCGATGTTGTCCCATATGGATAGAATCGCTAGCTCTTGCTGACAAACTACCCAACTCATCAGACTCTGACGTCATCGATTCCAGCTTCAATTCTCGGGGCGACGAATAAAGAACGACTTACGGTGGTATTCTTAAAAAAAAAAAAAAAAAAAAAAAAAAAAAATTATATATATATATATATATATATGAATATATATACAAATCTTATGTAAATCATTGGAAAGGGAAATATTTACATAAGGAAAGATTTCTTTTAAGAATATGACCGTAAGAATCTTACGGTGATATTATTAAAAAAAAATCCGTAAATAAACATTTCCTCTCCAAGGATTTGTACAAGATCTATATAAAGATTTTTTTCTTCTTTTTTTTTAGAATACCACCGTTAATTTCTCCTCAGCCAAGGCCCTTTGTTTTCGCCCGGATCTTCCCCTCTCCCCCTCTATCCTCTCCACTCTCTCCCCAATCCCTCTTCTCCCTTCCCTAGCTCCCAATCCCTTCTCTCTTCTCCCTATCACCACCAACCTTTCTCCCCATCCCCCTCTACACTCCCTCTCTCCCTTTCCTCTCTCCCCATCCCAATCTCCCCCTCTTCCCTCTTTCCCCATACCCCTCTCTCCTCAATCCCTCTTCTCCCTTCCCTATCTCGCCAATCTCTTCTCTCCTCTCCCTATCACCACCAACCATTCTCCCCATCCCCCTCTCCCCTCCCTCTCTTTCCCCTCCCCCATCCCAATCTCCCCTCTTCCCTTTCCCCTCTCTCCCGACCCCCCCCCCCCGCGTTACCATTGGTGTATATCTTCCTTCCCGAGGTCAGATCCTAGAAATAGGTCGTAACTTGCGACATTAATACGACCCTTGCAACCTATACTTACGACATCTGTCGACTAAGCGTGACTAACAACTTACTCGTGACGTCATAGCTCGGGACAAAATGGCGTCCGAGAGTTTGTGTTGATGGCAAACCATGATTTCTTCCGGTTATTCTTGCTGCCGCCAGGCGATTTTATTCAACTATGAGGAAATGCCCCCCCCACCCTCCGAAGTATAAGGGTTGACCTGCCAAAGGCCAAATGTTAACCTTTAGATTCTTTTTTCTGGTTGACGCCAGGCGATTTTATTTAGTTTACGACGGGAGCATCTCCTAGCGGTCGATTATGATGCTAGATATGGGAATCACAAAGTGTATATTATATATATATATATATATATATATATATATATATATATATATATCATGGAGCAAATCACTCGTAAAAGTGAAATTTTTCAAAAAAATTAATCAACCCGGATATCGCGGGGGTCGATCCGGGGACCAACATAAAGCTAGCCATCCGCTCTACCGACTGCTCCACTAAGTGCACACACACACACACACACACACACACACATATATATATATATACACACATATATATCAAGTGATATACCGTAGAACACAGCAGCCACCTCAAGCCAGCTTCAAATCCCGCCCTATCGTCTGTATAATCAAGAACTGTAATTCCCTAAATTAAATTTATTCTGGCGGACGGCAAGCGATTTAATTTAGACACGAGTTCCATGAGATCTTGTTCGAGAGACTTCGTTCAGAGCAGCGCAAGACTTCCCCACTGAATAATGAAATTGTCTGACGTATTCAACAACAAAATCGAAACAAAGTGCCAAGGTTATAAACAGTGCCTCAGAGTGCAAGCAGCTGAGTGCCTGGGTGGATTTCACTGATAATTAACCCCGAGTGGATAACCAGGATGTTAACGTACACACCCACCCACCCACACACACACACACACAATTGAACTTAGTTATGGTATATATATTCTCACACTCCACACTATGTATCATTCTGCTGAAAAGGACCACAGATAGTGGTCGAAATATACAGATTTTCTGTCCATCTTACCTCATTCGCCGACAGTAGGTCGGTAAGCCTCATTTTACGAACGTGCTACTACATTATACCCTCCTAGTTATGATAAATTGCAAAGTAAGAGACAGGTCCCCCATGAGCATTACTTTGTAAATACACACACAGTTTCATATATACAGTACATATATACATGTACATATATATACAGAATACCACAGCGAAAATAAAACACGGAGCCCGAGCGTTTTCGTGATATTTTCACATTATCAAGGAGTATAACAGAATGAGGAGGTACAAGGGTACAACTTGAGTAATCACCCTACCCACATGACCTGTTTGATCCATATATACATATACATATATATATATTATATATTATATGGATCAAATAGGACATATGGGTAGGGTGTTTACTCAAGGGGGAGGGGGCTATGAGGGGCGGGTGGGTGGGTATTAGGGGGGGAGGGGGGTATGAGGGGCAAGCCTGCACCAAACAAATTGCACTTCCCTGGAGGCATTACTGTTGCATCAGGTGTCGTCAGAGCGCTTGTTGGTGATGACCCGCGGGTCCCGGAGGAGAAGGGAGAGTTTGGCTATGCGCTGTCTAGACGACTGCCAATGTCACGAGGGAATTATCAGATCGCTTTTGTTGTTTAACATCTTTTACTGCAACGCGATTTAATAACGTAGAAACGATTGTTTCTTATTTATATATTTATTACTATTATTATTCTATGCCTTGTCTTTTGGCTACCTCCTGTGGAAGGGGGAAAAGAACTTTTGGTATATGTATGTGTTAGTATTACTATTATTATATTATTACATTATCACTATTATAATTACTACCATTATCTTTATTATTGCTATTGTCATTATTATTACTATCATAATCATTATTATAATGAATATTAGATAATGATATTAATCATCATAATCATGATCACAATCATTATCATGATCATTATTATTACAATTATTATCATTATTATTATTACTGTAGTGGTATACAGGAAAAGAGTAGGAAGATATTTGGATATCCTTCTACTTAGGGTAGATAGTGGGAAAATGTCAGATCATTTGTTGGTGAAAGGTAAATTGAGAGTGGAGGATAGGTGGAGAAAGGTAAAAGACAGAAAGTAAGGAGGTGCTTAGAGCAAATTGTTTAAATGAGAAGGAAAAGGAGGTGGTAAAGAATAGAGTTGAAGTAGGAGTGGAAGAGGAATGGGGATGATTCAAAGAGGAAGTGACAAGGTATGCAAAGATGGTATGTGGAAAAGGAGGATGGGAGGGAATGGAAGGAAGGGTAGCGAGTGGTGGAGTGATGAAGTGAAGAAAGTAGAAGAAGAGAAGAAGCGAGCATTCACGGACTGGTTGCAAAGCAGGATGAGAGAAAAGTATGAGAGGTACAAAGAAAAAGGAAGAGAAGCAAAACAAAAGCTAAATGAGGCAAAAAATAAAATAAAATAAAGAGCAGATGTAAAATGGGGAAGGAGTATGACAAAATGTTGAAAGCAAAACAAAAGATGCTTTGATAGGAAATTAAGCGAGGAAGGGAGGCAAGTCAAGGAGAAAAGAGGTAAAAGCAGATGTTTAGGGGAAGATCGGCCCAGTATATTAGAAAGCTGTTGAATGTGGAGGAAGATAGGGAGAGATTGGTGGTAGCAGTGGGAGGCGCTACGAAAATGACGGTGATGGGTGAGGAAAATGGAGGCACCTGGGTTAGATGGGTGTTACGCGGAGTGTTTGAAGAAGGGAGATACAGTAATAGCAGACTGGTTGGTGAGGTTGTTTAATGTGTGTGTGTGTGTGTGTGTGTGTGTATATATTATATATATATATATATATATATATATATATGTGTGTGTGTGTGTGTGTGTGTGTGTGTGTGTGTGTGTAGACAGATTATTACTATTATCATTATTATTGTTATTTCCATCTATTTATTTCTATTTACTTATTTATGTTATCTATTTTGATTTTTTCTCAGAACTTATTTTAACCAATCAGCAAGCGTTGTATGTCCATGGGGGCGTGGTCAAGGTGCCCAGTATGCCACGAAGTGCCAGCGCCACCTTGACCTCAAAGGTTATCGACATCGACACCTTCAATACGATAACACGAACTAACCACAAGATTCTATTCACTACAGGGACACTTCGATTCTCCAGTGGGCAAGGGTAGAAAGAGTTTCAAGTGTGGGTCACCCACTTTGAAGGACGTATTGAGGACACACACACACACACACACACACAACTGGATGGAGCAGGGGCAGAGTTCCCGGCCTCCACTATGGTGGTCCGGGTTTGAATCCCGCTCAGGCCTGAAATAATTTCAATATCGTTGCGCTGCGAGTCGTTACTCCAACTGTCGTGGAATAGCTTGGCGCCAGCCAGATCGAAATATGTAGTGTGTGTCACCTGAAGGGGTTGAAGGCACTGACTGACGAAAGCGGACACATGGTCTTCGTGGAAGTCGAGGATCAGTTGGTTTATTCAGTGGAAAGCGAAATGTATGTTGGAGCACACTGGGCAAAGTAAACAAGTGAAATAGAGTTTGATTCAAGAAAAGGAGAGGAAGAGGGAAACAGCAAAGGAAGGAGGGAGGGAGGAAGGGAGATTGGGAGGCAGAGAGGGAGAGAGGGAGGAGGAGGGAGAGAGGGAGAGAAAGAGGAAGGGAAAGAGGGAGTGAGAATGGATGGAAGAGAAAGAGGGAGGAAAGGGGAAAGAAGGGAAAGAAAGGGGAGAACGAGGAGGAGGGCAAGAAAGAGGGAAAAGGAGAAGGAAGAAAATAACGAGAAAAAGGGAAATGGAAAAAGAGTGAGAGGAAAGGAGGGCGAGTGAGAGGAAAGGAGGGCGAGTGAGAGGAAAGGAGGACAAATGAGAGTGAAGGAGGGAAGTAGGGAGAGTGAGAGTGAAGGAGGGAAGTAGGGAGAGGGCGAGAAAGGGAGGAGGAGGAGGAGGAGGAAGAGGGCGAGAAAAAGGAAAAGAGAACGAGTGAGAGTGAGAGTGAGAGTGAGTGAAGGAAGGATGTAGGGAGAGGGCGAGAAAGAGAGGAGGAGTAAGAGGGTGTAAAAGAGCCCACAAGACATGGAAACTTACTCGATCTATTGATCACCAGCCGCGAAAGCATGATAACCGATGTAGAAGTTGGTGAAACTATTGCAAGTAGCGATCACAACTTAGATTCAAACTGCTAAAAAAAAATTAGAATAGATATTTGTGTTTCTAAAATACCCGATTTCAGTAAAGCTCAGTTCATAGGACTACGTCAGGAGTTTCAGCTTACAGATCGGGAGGCAGAATTAAGCGAAAGACCTGTAGATCAGGTGTGGGAAATGTTTCAAAATACGCTCACTAAAATGATTCATACTTACATTCCGTTTAAGGACAGACGCCCCCAAATCAGGCTCGTCCAAAATGGCTTGACAAATAAACTGAAAAAGTATTGCTAAAAAAGAGACAGGCTTATAAGAGATACAATGTTCGGGTGTATCTAATGACTATCAAAGTTATGTAATAATACAGAGAGATTTAAAAAAGACAATAATAAAACGAAAACGACAATACGAAATGAGTATCGCTGATAAATCCAAAGAATTCTACAGTTACATTAGAGATACAAAGGTTATTAGGAATCACATTGGACCACTATTATTTGCTGACAGTCAACTTGAATATTCAAATGAAGGAATGCGTGATATTTAAAAAAAAATATTTTAGTTCAGTATTCGTAAACGAAACACCTCAAAGTGAACTCCAAACTGAAACCTATGAAAAGTCTAGGGTGAACTTACTACGGTAAATATAACAAAAGAAAAAATTAAAAGGTGTATAGAGAAACTCAGTTGATAAAACACTAGGCCCTGACGGTTGGCATCCAAAA
Organism: Oratosquilla oratoria; assembly: GCF_046742065.1. NCBI lineage: Eukaryota > Metazoa > Arthropoda > Malacostraca > Stomatopoda > Squillidae > Oratosquilla > Oratosquilla oratoria. Next base: position 14,381,760 of record NC_134781.1, on the reverse strand, counting down.
ATCTTAAAGGAAATGAGAAATGAGATTGTTGTTTCATTACAAATTATTTTCAAGAAATCCATTATATCCGGAGATGTCCCAAGAAAATGGAAGCTAGCTAACGTTACTCCCATATTCAAAAAAGGTGACAAAAAGAAAACAAATACAGGCCTATAATCTTGATTTCAATTGTAGGAAAAATGATGGAAACTATCATCAGAGATGCTATCGAACATCATTTAGAAAGTAACTGTTTGATAAATGATAGCCAGCATGGATTCAGACGGAAACGTTCTTGCGTGACTAACTTACTCGAATTCTACAGTCATCTCGAATTATGACATGAGAAACAATATAGATTTAATATATCTAGACTTTGCAAAAGCTTTTGACACCGTCCCCCATGAAAGGCTACTTACTAAATTAGCTTCTCAACACAATTGTATTATACATAATGAACCTATGCAATGACTGAATTCCTAATTTGTAACACTTCCAATACTATATTTCATGCGTCGTGAAGTACATACTTAAATCAAGACATTATACACCGAGCTGCAGTTAGCTTGAATCATGTAATTTGGTATTCACATGTATAATGGATCAATGCAATATGGCTCAAATCCAGATATTCAGGCAATTGGCTTTCACACCCTCCCCCTTGTGATCCTCTGGGATCACGAAATAACTGACGGAAGTCACGAAGTTCTATCCAGAATCACTTTCTAAATGCAATACAAGTTTAGAAACAGGTCACTTATATAATCTTTTACCACGTGCCACTTCCACCTGTCTAATTAACCCATCTTTACTCTCAATTGCTTTCACAACCTTGGCTAATAGCCAATAACTACGTGGAGTATTGTTCTCTACCATCAATACACCATCTCCTTTTTTTTGAGATCCCTATTTACCTTAAGCCACTTTTGGCGTTCCTGTAAACAAGTCAAGTACTCTAATTGCCATCTCCGTCAAAACTCTCTTGCCATGTATTGCACCTGTCTCCACTTCTTTCTAGCCTCGCGGAGTATCTCTGGACTATCAAGCGTAACCACAGAAGTGTCTAAATTAAGTAAAGAATTCGGGGTGGTTGAGCCACGACATCACGCAATAAATATCCCAAAGAACCGGTAGCGATAGCCCTTTTTTATACACAACTACCTTTTCGTTTTCATACAAACATCTCTTCCCCTCCTACAAATACCGATCCCGCGCGAGTGGGTGGTCTATCCTAGGTAGTCCATAGTCCATTCTGGATCCAACCGTAGTCCATAGTCAATTTTGGATCCAACCATATCTTTGGCCATGCCGCTACAGAAGCGTGCTGCTCTCGCATTCGCTCAATTGTGGATTCGAGTCCCGGACTCCCCTCCGAATCCCTACAGCACACAAGGCAAAGGTGACGGCCTCGGCCCTAGCTACTCAGCGTCTCCTGGTGTGGGTACCTCACCTTCTGAAGCCACGTCTGCGCGAGCATCATAGTGCCTGTCGACAAGAACGAGAATATTGTCCTCGGTAACCGACTCATCGCCTTTATAAGTCCATCAGCAAACAATATTCTCGCTCATGTCAACAGACACTATAATATCCGCGTGGATGGACAAGGATCAAAATCTAGTGTGTACAGCCGCTTGGCGAGGCTGTTGTAAAGCGATATTGCAGTTTTAAGATATTTCGTAATATCTTACACTTTATAAATCTCCACTGACCCAAAGTCTTGGGAGATTAAATCTTATTTTTACTTATTTCTTCATATATGTATTTTCTATTATATGTTTATTCATTATTCTTATTGTCCCGTATCTATCCTTTATTTTCCTTTTGATTTTCTTTTTTCAGTTCTTTTACTAAAAGTTTTACATGGTTTGCTATTTGTAACATGGACCGCGGTGACGTACCCTGCTTTTTTTTTATATCC
>NC_134781.1:14369863-14372363 GCF_046742065.1 Oratosquilla oratoria | reverse complement strand
GTCTCAGGAGTGGCTCTGTGTGTGTGTGTGTGTGTGTGTGTGTGTGTGTGTGTGTGTGTGTGTGTGTGTGTGTGTGTGTGTGTGTGTGTGTGTGTATTTACCTAGTTGTATTACACGGGAAGGGAGCTATGCTTATGGTGACCCGTCTTTGTATCTCTCAGCATCAAGTTTTTTTTTTCTTAAAATCTTGAACAGTGTTTGCACACACTGTTTCTTTGTCTAATTTGTTCCAAGTATCTATCACTCTGTGTAGGAAGCTATTTTTTCAGATCTCTTCTGTAATTATATTTTTTTAGTTTTTTTTTTCGTGTCATCTTGTTTTTCCATTTTCCCATTTCAATATGTCATTGTTATCTAAGATTTCCATTCCCTTCATAATTCTATAGATAGTAAGTCTCCTCTTTCCCTTCATTGTTCCAGAGTTGGTAGTTCTAGTTTTTTCTTCCAAATGTTTAACCCATCTATTTTTGACGACCTTTTCGCAAATTTTTGCTACTGTGCTTGTAAGGGAGACCGGTCTGTGTGTGTGTGTGTGTGTGTGTGTGTGTGTGTGTGTGTGTGTGTGTGTGTGTGCGTGTGTGTGTGCGTGTATGTGTGTGTGTTTTGGTGATAGTCTGTGCGTGTAAAAGAAAGAAAAGGAGGTCTCTTTTCTAACAGCTGTATATCCTTTTCTATTACAGTTATTTTTCTATATAATCACCAAGTTAAGTGAGCATCCTATAGAGACGGCTTTGGTCTATGTAAATCAGTCCATGAATCTGGCCATGAGCTGCACATAGCTTCCCTTTATGGGGGTAAAAGTAATCACCCAGACGTATGATAGGATCCTTCACCAAATATAATAAACTACTGGATGCAATTCTAGGAAACTTGTGGGCCTATTATAGAGATCCAAAATATCAGCTTCTCCGTTGTTGTTGGTGTCGTCGTTTTCTGAAGAAAATTATAAAAAGTGAATGATACTTTGGTTGTGGTTGTAAAATGACCGTAGATTTATTTTCGTTTTTATGATCTCGCTTTATACAAGTTATGATGAAATATAGCTAATGTAGTAAAAACTTAATAAATCAGGTTAGTTTTAGCATGACACTTATCATTAGTTGATCTATTTATGTATTACCTTTATTATACAAATTATGATGAAACAGTCATTTCTGTAAACGTGAACTATCATTTCATCATGACTTGTGCAGAATATATTTTAAACATTAAATTTTGCTTTATTCATTAAAGGAACATTTTCGAGTGCAAGGGTTATTTCCGGTCACAACCCTTTCCATACGGCGAGTTCGATTATAGACATTATATGTCTGATTGTAGTCATGATCGTCTCCATATGAAGACAGACTTAGGTACCTAACTAATATTTTCTAAAAAGACGTAGAGTGCGGGGTGATCTAATAGAGGTATTCAAGTGGGCCAAGGGTTTCAACAAGGGTAGTGCAGGCAGGGTCATCATATTAAGATTAAAATAGACAAGAACAGGTTTACCAGCAAGGTGGTTAACGAATGGAATAGACTTAGTAACCATGTAGTTAATGCTAAAACGATTTGTAGTTTAAAAAAATATTAGATAACTTTATGGATGGGGATGACAGGTGGTTAGAGATATGGAACTATCAAGTGCAGGCCCTATGGTTTCTTGGAATCCTCTCCATTCTTATGTAATGGAAGTATATAAACACATATTCATTCATTTATTACAATGTAGAGGTTCGAGTGCTACATTGCACGAGCAAATCCTGTGTATTAAATAGTACATAGTAAGGATTCTAAGATCTATACATTATATGACACACCAATCCGGGAATACCTGGACGCTATGTATTCCAATATATGAATACTTTGTAGTGGTCTGACAGTTGAGTTCCCCTTTCACAATTTCTTGCCAAAATACATTTCGCCAAATTCCTTCCGATTATGTTAATTTAAGTTGGATTACGTTAGGTTAGGTTGGGCTAACTCAGGTAAATTTGGCGAAATGCAATTTGACGAAACGCAATTTGGCAAAACACAATTCTGCGAAACGTACATAATCTTGTCTGATTCCCCATCTCCCTTACCACTCCCAATTCACCTCCCCCAGATTCTGTTCTCCCATTCACAGTCGTTATTACGGTGATGCTACGGGCTGGAACAAGCATTCCAAACAACCCCGAACTCACTAAATACAACACAAATAACGATAAAGTCCAGAATGTTTCCATCATCAAGGGTTTACGGCACCTCTCCACTGCCGGGGATGTGTGTGTGTGTACCACGGGAATGAATAAAATCGCCTGGCGGCAACCAAAAATGGAGGGAAAGCGCCACCTAGTACGAAAGAAGTTAATATTCATGAAATATCCAATGCTATATTATACACATTTCCAAGTAAACATTACTTTCTGACTATAAATCTTCCTTTGTGGTACACATGGTTGTTATTATCATTAATGTTGTTATGTTGATGTTGATGATGTAGCTGATGTTGATGATGTTGATGTTATACATTCTACGT
>NC_134781.1:14314863-14364863 GCF_046742065.1 Oratosquilla oratoria | reverse complement strand
ATATTTGGTACCACGACCACCAGACACCATAAGGAATTCTTTCGGCCGAAAAGATTCGCCGAGATCAAACTACAAAAGGGATTTACTCAAAGTCGGGAAAATATAAAAAGGGAGTATCACATTAGTTAATGTGTGGCGATTTATGTAAATTGACATTTTTCAGAAGAGGTTAATGTGCCCATATCGGGTTCTGTTGAAGCTAAACTAATGGTAAAGATGAAGGAGAAGCGGGCTGGTTACACACAAAAAGCCCGCGGATGAATATGCGGATATCTATGTCCATCAATGTTTAAATCTCTCCCCCCCCACACCCCAAAAGAAAAAGGGAGTAAGTACATACTATACACATGCTACATACACACGTAATCCCTCCCCATGTTAAAAAAAAAATCGTAAATCTAAAAAAAGATCAAGGGGGCAGGTAGACAGACGGAGCCCGACGGGCCGCGGCGACAGCGGCCACTGTCTCCAAGCCTTCTCGAACCTCAAGGAACCTTTTTAGCTTCTGTTTTGTTTTTACTTTCTACTCGTCCACTGGGTCGTGGTAACATCCCAGCCCTCTTGGGTACAGTCCCTACCCCCCCCGCCCACTGCTGCGCGTGCCCAGTGGCGTTATTCTCATGCCGCCTGAACTCGATGGCCAATTGTTATTCGTTGGCTGTAGTTAAGTTAACAGTTGCTTGTAGTCAAGAGCACACACCCAATCACACCCGCATTAAAACACACACACACACACACACACACACACACGCTGAGCACACTCATACACACACAATCACATCCGCACTACAAAACACACACACACGAACTAAAACACACACACACGGACTAAAACGCACATACACATACGGACTAAAACACACGCACAAACGCGCGCGCGCGCACACACACATTTCTTGCGACGACGCAGACCAGATATCGACCCCTGCTCAAGGTTTCAAACTTTCACATACGGCCGTTACTGTAACCCTTGCGCAAGGGAATGGAGTGTGTGTGTGTGTGTGTGTGTGTGTGTGTGTGTGTGTGTGTGTGTGTGTGTGTGCGCGCGCTCCTCATCACAGTATTGGATTACGTGTTGTAATTGTGATCGACAGCTGCTACCCTCCCGGATGAGAGCTCAAAGATCCTAGAGTCCGAACTACTGACGATGTTGTGTGCGACCTTGCACATATCATACGCCACACATTCATCTCCCTCAAGGGAGACAGTAACGGATTGTAGAGTTAGTGAACAGGGCGCGACCTCATACCCACCCACCCCCGCATGGGAAGCCAACACCCAACAATATACCAGCAAATGTGTATGCGCGCGCGCGCGTGTGTGTCTGTGTGTGTGATTCACCATGGTCTTGGATCACGTGTTGGACTCGTGATCGACAACTATTTCCCTCCCGGAAGAGAGATCAGAGCTCATATATGACCGATCTATGGGTAATGATGTGACCTTACACGCACACACACACAACTCCCCGCCCACGAGAGTTGGAGTAACGCCTCGTAGCGCAGCGATACTGAAATCATTTTAGCCCACATTCACAAAAGTCAGCCAAGACAGTAAACGCTAACCACTATTCTATCTTCCCACACCAAGTGTTTAGTTAACTGCGGAACAGTTAGAGTCAGTGCTTATCAAATTAGTGACCGAAGGTTTAATCCATCTCCTACACCCTTCCACCCTAATCGTATGAATGTGGAATGACGGCAGATTCCACTCCCTGCCAACCGTCCCCTCCACAGACGTATGACGTCATCACTCAGGTCAACCTAAAATGTTCAGCCCACGAAAAAAACTAAAATATTGAAAATGTTATCAAAACTGAGACAATGAACAATACCATAACAAAATACTCTAAGACATGAACCACACCAACTGACACAAACAAATCCAACCACTAATCCTCTAGAATGCTACAAAATGTTCACTTGATCCTGTCATAAGTGTTCCTACTCTCGATTATAGAGATCTACAAAACCCCATCTATGGCCACACAGTCGCATACAGTGAAAGAATACGTACTTCACAAAACATGACACATCAGATGAAAGAATAATGAAGTCAGCATTGAGAGAAAGTGCTTTGAGGGACTCTCCTACAAGATCCCCTTCTATTCGGTGACGACTACGCAGGCGTCATGAGGAGAGAGCGGGTATACGAGGATACCACCGTCAGCGTCTTAATCATATTTACTTTGTAGTTGTAGCTGAGTGACCCCCATATTCTGTGAACTGGCCTGATCATATTTTCTGTGATTATGAATATTCAGAGTGAAAGAGAACGAGTTATACAGCTGTCACTTTATATTTTAGAATTAACCAAATTACCCGCGCATTGCTGCAGGCAAATGGTGATTATTTTAATTCTTATAGAATTTGTGGAGAAAACTTACACTTTTTAATATAAAAGGTAACACAAATAAACTGTTAAGAAAGTAAGAAAAATAATTAATTTGAGGAGGGAGACGCCCTTTGGAAATAAAATGTATTCGGCCGTAAGAGAATAATTTAACTAATTTTTATTACCTTTCAATTCGTGTACATTACCGCCTGCGAAAAATAAAAATAAAAATAACCAATATTTTAACATTTGGTAAAATTATACAATAATTTTACATGCTTTCCCCTTACAAAGTCTATCATAGTTTGTGGCAACATCGATTTCACAAATATAAATAATATTTATGAACACATACAATGGTTTGTTTAATTATAGTAATTTCTGTTACAAAATGTCAATTCTATTAGGGGAGACTACAGTAGTGACGTGTTACCCCACCATACCCGTTTAACCCTTAACCCTAGCCAAAATAATATATATATATTTTTTTTATTATATATAGTTATCCAAGTACCTGGAGTGATAGGGTATCAGAATATATATGATTCTGGGGGTCTATCTCCAAAACCCTAGGAGTTCGTGTACAAACAAACAGACAGAAGCTACTTCTTTATTATAGTAGATGCGAGTATTGTGATGCATCGTACGTCAGGCAGCTAATGATGTTCGCAATCATTTGATTCGTATTGAAGAGGTTAAAAGAGTATTAAATGACCCTTTGACATCATCACCCTTCAACGGGTTCAAGTAAGCTCTTGTAGAAATATCCTCTCACTGTTATAAACAAAGCAACTTAGAAAGGGTTTACCAAGAGATGAAAACTGTTTATGCTAGTTAGAGAAATATATCAATGGATGAAGCAATACCTACATTAGGATGCATAGTTGAGCAGCAGTGATATTAACAGACCAATTGGACAATAAAGAGTAACAAACAATATATTTTTTCACAATACATTTTACCCTTTTGGAATTATGTTCACCATTATCTGTTACCCAAAGAATATATCAATATATCCATCGGGTACAATTTTAAAAAGAAATAACAGGATAGTGACCTTAATAAAAGTCGTAAATTCCAAAATATCATTCGGGTTAATTGTAGAGTCCCCTACTCCGATCAATTGTAGACTCTCCACCCTAACATAGGCTAGGTTATGTTAAGTTAGGTTAGGTCAGGTTGGGTTAAGTTAGGTTATGTATCACAAGCCGTAATCAACTGTAGAATATTAGGTTAGGTTAGGTTAAGTTTGGCTATGTTAGGTTAAGTTTAGCTATGTTAGGTTAAGTTTGGCTATGTTTGGTTAATTTGGCTATGTTAGGTCAAGTTTGGCTATGTTAGGTCAAGTTTGGCTATGTTAGGTTAAGTTTGGCTATGTTAGGTTAGGTCATGTATCACGAGCCCTAATCAACTGTAGAATGACCACTCCAGCAACACTCAATTGTTCAATCCCCACTCCAAGCGCGTGTGTGGGTAGAAATTATAGAGGCGATCCTATTATTCAATTTCCTCAACCAGCTCAGACACAAACAATGCAAATCAGAGAAAAAAATATCCAACACACTCAGGTATCTCCACCAAAACATTTTAAATCACCCGCCCAGCCAAACGACCAAGATAATATAGGAGACAGCCACACAACACATACCCTCAAATCTCCTCCGTCTACTGTGACTTTTCCATTGCCCCCCTCCTCCCCATGCTCCTCTGACTAGCTACACCATCCCACTTTATCTTTGCACAGTATATGTCTTCCATAAACACCACCGCACGGGCTCAAACGAAGCCCGTGGGAGTGACATTTCACAAAAAAATAAAAAAATAAATAAATAAATAAAATAATAAAAATAATAATAATAAATAAATAAATAAATAAATAAAATAAATAAAAAATAAACAAATAGAAAAAAAAATAATAAAAAACTGCGACTGTCCCGGGAAAGATAAATATCAATCGAATGTATAACGAAAGAAAGATACGTGGCCACACTCAGACACAAAGTAATACATCTACATGACGGGAACTCCACTGAGGGGGGAATCCCGAGATTTTCAGCAAACCCGCATGATACAATACTATTTTCCCAAGGTATACGTCACGATTACGAAATATCCTTTACGCTGACTTGAGGTTCCAGATAGGATATAATTTCGATTTAAGGCCATGGTGTGTGTGTGTGTAAGGGGAGGGGGGTGATTCACCACCATAATCTTGAATCACGTGCTGGACTCGTGATCGACAGCTATTTTCCTTCGGAAGAGAGATCAAAGCTGTGACCTTACACGCACACAAACCCCTAACTTCCCGCCCATGAGAGTTGGAGTAACGACCCACAGCGATACTGAAATTATTTCAGCCCTGGGTGGGATTCGAACCCGGGCCGTCGTAGTGACAGCCGGGAATTCTACCACTGCGCGACGAGTCGTGTGTGTGTGTGTGTGTGTGTGTGTGCGTGTGTGTGAAACGCGTTGAGGGGACTAGATATTTTTAACTAAACCAGGAACATTGAGTAATCCCATCCTATCAAATCTAAACGCTTTAGTGAAAATGCCATATGCAGCATACATAAAAATCAAAGGCTAGAATAAAAATGTAATGTGTAAAGTGACATAGGTGCGTGAAATTCAAGTGCTGGATTAGGCTGAAAATTTATGACAACCTACTAACAAAATTCAAACATTGGGATCACTCATGAGTAGGATGAAAATGATAGACCAAACCCAAATGCTATAGTCAAATCGCCAAATGCTGTATTTACATCAATCAAACGTTATTTGTGAAAAAATATACGAAATTGAAATGCTGGAGTAGGATGAAATTAAATTCAAACGATACTATGACAACCCATACACAAAATTCAAATGTTGGCATCACTCTCAAGAGTAGGATGGAAATGACAGACCAAATCAAAATGCTCTAGCCAAATTGCCAAATGCAATATACATATAAAATCAAGCGCTAGGATCAAAATGCCATGTGGAGGATGACATACATGATATGCTGAATTTATTTGAAAATTTAATTCAAACTATACGATAACAAACTCCTTCGCTAGAGTGGCCCCCAAGCTCTTTAGTAGTCTTCTCAACTACCTGCACAGTGGAAGTATTCAAAAGACGACTGGATGCCTTCCTACAAGAAAATGAAAACACATCTCCCACGTAGTCCCACTACACAAAATCGCTGGGATCATTGTCAAGAGTAGGATGAAAATGGCATACCAAATACAAACGCTCTAGTTAAATTGACAGAAGCTGTGAGAGTTCTGAAGCCCAAAGCTTCTGTGGATCGTAGATGTATGTACCCCGACAGACGAAAGATCAACACACACTAACATAATTCCAGCGCCGAGATAGAAGGATTTGCCTTTGAACTAGAATAGAAGATTAGAGAAGATAATCGTGCTTTTGTATTAGTTACCAATGTGTGGAGTGTAGATGTGTGGGGGGTGTAGGTGTGGGGGTGGGTGTAGGTGTGGGGGTGGGTGCAGGTGTGTGTGGGTGCAGGTGTGTGGGGGTGTAGGTGGGGGTGGGTGTAGGTGTGTGGGGGTGTAGGTGGGGGTGGGTGTAGGTGTGTGGGGGTGTAGGTGTGTGTGTGTGTGGTGTGGGGATGTGAACGTGTGGGGGGTGTGGGGATGTAGGTGGGAGTGGTGGGGGTGTAGGTCTGTCGAATGGGGGTGTATGTGGGCGAGGTGGGGGTGTATGTGGGAGTGGTGGGGGTGTAGGTGGGAGGGGTGGGGGTGTAGGTGGGAGGGGTGGGGGTGTAGGTGGGAGGGGTGGGAGTGTAGGTGGGAGGGGTGGGAGTGTAGGTGGGAGGGGTGGGAGTGTAGGTGGGAGGGGTGGAGGTGTATGTGGGTGGGGTGGGGGTGTATGTGGGAGGGGTGGGGGTTGTAGGTGGGAGGGGTGGGGGTGTAGGTGGGAGGGGTGGGGGTGTAGGTGGGAGGGGTGGGGGTGTAGGTGGGATTGGTGGGAGTGTAGGTGGGATTGGTGGGAGTGTAGGTGGGATTGGTGGAGGTGTAGGTGGGTAGAGGGGGGTGTATGTGGGTGGGGGTGTAGGTGGGGATGTGGGTGGGGGTGTAGGTGGGGATGTGGGTGGGGGTGTAGGTGGGGATGTGGGTGGGGGTGTAGGTGGGAGGGGTGGGGTGTAGGTGGGAGGGGTGGGGTGTAGGTGGGAGGGGTGGGAGTGTAGGTGGGAGGGGTGGGAGTGTAGGTGGGAGGGGTGGGGTGTAGGTGGGTGGTGGTGGGGGTGTAGGTGGGAGGGGTGGGGGTGTAGGTGGGAGGGGTGGGGGTGTGGGTCGGTGGGGTGGAGGTAAGGATGGGTGGAGTGGGGGTCAGGGTTAGGTATGTACATTTTACCTCACTACCCAACTCGACTTTATATTGATTTTGTTTGCCGTTGGCCTATGAAAAATAAAACAATAACATACCCAGTCATCAATCCTATTATTATCATTATTATTATTATACACACAAACGCGCATTCTGAACAAAAACACACCAATATCCGGTTTCAGCTTATGACTAAACACAAATATCTATGCATATCTTGAATGCAGACATTAGATAAGAGCTTAACTTTTAAAGTTGGAATAGGATTAGGAGATAATCTCATGATGGAAAACGGATTAATTAATTAGTATAATTAAATATAAACAAACAACTTGATTACAAATACATAAATTAGTCTGTATACAAGCTGTGAGCTCTCACCTGGGAGGATAGTTATCAATCTCGTGTCCAGCACATAACATACGCACATAATTTAACCAATTAAAGAATTAATGTACGCATACTAATATCACAATTATGTAAAAACATATTATTACATGTTATATACATCCTGGATGCGTGTGCGTAATGTGTGAATAATTAACACATGCAAAATAATTCGCTATGTAATTTGTAATAAAACTTATTAGTTCATTTCTACCTCACTGTACCGGGTAATTCACAACTTCGATTATTCGAAAACGAAATACGAGTTTCGTGCTACTGTGATGATTAAATTCGTAATTATTTTATTTTCCTTGAACACAAAAAATTCCTATGATGAATCCTGCTACATTGATATCAATAAATAAGCGAAGTGCTTGAATATATCACAAATGGAAAGATTAAAAATGAATTGTTAAATTGCAATCTTACCTATCCGACTGTTGACAAGATTCTTCCTTCTCCACTTTTGAATTATATCGTCTTGATTTACACCAAACCATATTCTAGAAGTCACAGTAGGTTTATATTCAACAGAAATATGACAGGGTCTTGATCAAACTTGCATAAAGTTTACATTAGAAACGAAAAGAAGAACAACACAAACAAAATAAACTAAATGGCGCAAAGGTTACGAGTGCTTCGAGAGCCTCTTGACTGTAAGGTTGTGGACGACTCACAGCAAGTTTGCGCTTTTTTCCTAATATATGATTTGTTTTATGAACAAATGTGAAACTGAATCGTCATTATATAATTATATTGATTTCTAATGTAATCTTTATATATTTTTTCTTTATTGTGTTTGAAATAATAGTGTTTGAAATGCATCGTGTTATCGATGCGTAGTATTCATTACCATATTAGGAAAACGATTTTTTTTAGTATTCACAAAACAATTCTGAGTAATCAAATGTTAGTCAGTTCTATACTCAGTAGCCCTCGTTTAATATTTTATTCTGGTTGAATTTTCTGAGCAAGTGTTTTCTCGGCAAGATTTTGATATAGAATTGTTCTTATAGTAAACCAAGCCAAAACACACCCCTCACACCCCTTTTTCCTGTATATTCCAAAGCAAATAACTACTGGAGTCAACATTTTACTTAGTGTATCATTATATCCCTCTTTGGATTGATTTCCTGAATACCTTTTCTCACATTAACTGATGTCTAGTCTCAACCTGATAAGAGAATAATGTATTATCAACAACAGATTTTACTTAAATTTCATCAATTTGTGGAGAAAATCAAACAATTTAGAATCGAGTATTTCACCATGGTCATGAACCATTTGCTGTACTCTTGATAGACAACTACTACCCTTCCGCATAAGTTCGAATAAGACTTACGCATGGGCAATACCTTACGTATTGAAACATATCCCTATTCTATTGCTCATAGGGGACAGTAACGGCTTGAAATGTTCTTGAAGCTTTCAGTATCTGCTCGAGGATCGATTTTAGGTTTATATACTCTCGTGTGATTTTGTGAAACTTTTTTGTCGAAGACATATCTTTAATCTGTGCAAATGTCTACATGACTTACGTGAAATAGAGCACATCTGCATTACCGATGGCTGGAGCATGGCCACACGCACGCTCTGCTGATGGCTGGGATTTAAGCCCGCCATGCGCAAATAACCAACATCGCTAGCAGAGACAGTGTGGCGACGCATAGGTTGGCAGACCTGGAAGCGGTAAACAAACGCCAGAGAGTGAGTGATACTTGATAGCAGGTGAATTGGTATAGATCAGGTTTATTTGATATTATAACTGTAATATGTAGAATGATAATTGCATCCAAAAGTTATTATTAGGAAAGGATATTATAGATCTGAAGTGCATATTCTCCTGTGACCTCAAACTTTGAAAAGCTTATCGATGTCCACTGGTGCCAAGGCAGGCGCCAGACTTGTCGATCTTCGTCGGACGAGTAGGAATTTAGACACATTCATGTACGTGCTAAGTTATAGATTGATGTATCGTGTCAGAAATAGTAGTTTTGATATTCTTAGAAAAATAAGCTTGTCGACATCGAGTCGATTAGTTACCTGGAATTTACGAAATTGGGATTCCCAAGCAGTCTCAGGGTGGGTTAAAAGATGAAACATTTAAAGAATTTATTTTCTTTATTGTCCGTGGATGATTAAGGGTGATTTTTTTTTTATAAATCACAATTAGTAATGCGATATTTAAGATGAATTGGGTGAGTTGATTAATGTTGTTCATGTAAACTAATACATTAATAAGTTCTTGCTTAGAATGATGTTGGGATTTCACATTTGTCAATCGGTCAGTGAGTATTGGCTTCATAGGTAGTGTTTGATAATTATATGGGTTTTTTAGTTCCATTATATTTTATTCATAAGATATTTTTCAAGAAATCCAGCTGTCACTTGTATTACTCATAGTGTTTGATAATTAGGGTTTTTATGTCCATCATATATGATTCTTAAAATATTTTTCTAGAAACACTGTTGTCATGAGTTAAGTTTAAATTTTTTAGTCACCAGCATCTGCAAAAAATTTTTTAAGATTAGTAAGACCATGTAGGTTTTATCATGGTATTGATAATTTAAAATTGTCATGTTTTTATAATTCACAGAAGTTAGACAAAATTTGAATGTTAATATATATTTTTATCATGTATGTACACAAGTATAATTATTAAATTCAAATTACGGCAATATTGTTTCAGAACACCACGCAGTGGTAATAAGTCTAGAAACCTAAGACAAATTGTAATCTAATCTAGTAATATATCAGATATATGCAGTGATTGTGGTACTCCCCAAGGTAGGCGTAGCTCCTCTTGGGGATCGGTGCCACCTGCGTAGAGCCGGTGGCCAGGGGTAGTTGCTGCCGTTTGGCCCCCAACTCTTGGGGTTGGGGGGTGGTCCCACGACGTAGACGCTGCAGCTCCAGGACCTATATGCAGTGATGTATATATAGGTTTAGGAGTATTGTACACTGTATATTATTAATGATAATGGATATTGCAATGATGTTCATAGACTCATAACTTGACCCCACACCAAAGTAGTAGGCAGTAGTCCTCAGTTCCTCTTATAGATAATAGATCTCTAGGAAGAAAAATTAAACTGTTGTCCATGTTATAGTAAACTGCAAGTATTTGTGTCATCAGTTAATAGGAGAAGGAGAGTTGTTTGAAAGCTCTTCCTATGGGAAAGAGTGAAGGAAATATAGTTAAAGTTGTTAGAGATCTTTGCCTTGGTCTGAGGATTGAGAGTTGGTCCCAGAGGGAGTATGGAGACAGAAACAGAGATGCAGTGCCAATTTTCTAGGTGCCAGAGCTCTGGGTGTAGTATTAAGCCATGAATGTGAGGAAAGTGCTTAATTTAATATATTTTATGACCTCAAAATTTTATCTTGCCTGTATTGAATATATAATTTTTGCAATATATCACTAAGTCTAACAGAAAGAAGAAGAAGAAAAAAAAAGAAATGTCACTGACTTGTAGAAGTACTGGAGCAGTGCTCTGGCTAATTCTAGTAGCACTGTACCCCATAATTGGTTGTTGTTGTTATTGTTGCTGTTCTCTAGACCGCCTGGCCAAGCAGTCCCATCTCCCTGAGGAATGCTGCAGCTGGTAGAGGGTTTTCCCACAAATCCCTTGTAGAGTGTATATCGTGTTGTTGGCATGCATGACTGGGATCACACAAAGAATCGTCACCCCACACTTCAACAGGGTGACAGTTCTTCATGTGGGCGATCATAGGGTGACCATTCTTCATGTGGGCCGTCCTGGGTTTACAATTCTTTGGTTGCACAAGTTGATGACAATAAGCATAACCCTTATTCAACCTAACCTAACCTAAACTTTATTCCACTGTTGATATTTGGCATACTGGGGTGACAATTCTTTAAGTGGGATCTCATGGGATGACGATTCTTCATGTGGGCGTTCTGGGGTGACAATTCTTCATGTGAGTCCATGATTGTGTACAGTGCAGTCTTCCATGTGTTGTATGGGATGGAGTGTTACATCCTGGACAATAATCTGGGATGCTGTCATCCAGCGTCTTTTAGTAGCTTAGAAGGGCTGGATGGTGATTGTATTGCAGTCTAGCCAGGTGGACTCTGTCCTTAAAAGGGAGAGAGGATTCAGAGGAATGGATATCAGGGGGGTCTGGCATGCAGCAATGTGTTGTCTTTGAATTTGTTGATGGAGCAGGGAGTGGCATCTGAATATGCTGTACAAGTGTGATTACAAAATATGATTTGTAGGAGTTGTTTAGTTAAGAATTGATAAAATGCTTATGACCATCAGATATGATGGCAGCATTATTTGAAAGGGAGACCCCGCTAAGGTAATACAAATATATTGGGTATGTTTAGAATTACACTTAATATACTAATAAGACAAAGTGCACTGGATAGTTTTAGAATTTTTTGTTGTAATGCACTCCCTTGTTTTATCCATAAGAGAAGCAATGGTCATCACTTAATATGTTAATGTTTTTTTCATGTGTATTTACACATTTGCTCATGTTTCAACTATCTAGTTACATTGTGTGTCTCTTGTAGTTGTTCAGGAAATTTACTTGATTTGAAAACTTTGTACACCACTCCATATCAAAGAATATATATACTGTATGCAGCAGAAGCTTAATTTAATTAAATAATTCAGCCAAGGGCAATTCTGGTAATTAGAATGTTCCAGTAAATCAAGCATTCATTGTGCAGCTGATACAGTTCAATATAATAGACTTTTCTGTAAAATTAAGTGTATTTCCTTGTACACCTGTTGTTTCTAGTTTTCTTGATAGCTTTTTGTGTGGCACTTTATCAAACCCCTTTTGTAAATCCAGGAAAGCACAATCTGCCCATCCGTCCCTTTCTTGCATTATATCTATTTACCTTGAATAAAAAATCAAGTTTGTGGCACATGATCTTCCTTGTCTAAAGCCAAATTGTTTTGGATTCAGTATACAATAAACCCTCGATATAACGGATCTCGATATACTGGATATCAAATATAATGGACAAAAAATCTGACTGGACAAACCCGTGCTCTAACGGATTTTCATCCATTATAGCAAGGGATCCTCAGTTATAACAGATCATCAGATATAATGACAGACCTGTCCCCATATTGTCCATTATATCGAGGGCTTACTGTAATTTCTAATGCTGGACAAACTTGGGGATATAACAGATCTCTCTGATATTTCCATTGAATATAATGGATCCTCAGTTATAACAGATCTTTGGATATAATGACAGACCCCTGTCCCCATATCATCTGTTATATCAAGGGTTTAATGTATTGTTTTCTTCCAGATATTTAGTCCGTCTACTTTTGAAGACTTTTTCACATATTTTAGCTATTGTATTTGTATATTTACCTAGTTGTATTTTGCGGGAAGGGGAGTTATGCTCGTTGTGTCCCGCCTTTGTATCTCGCAGTGTCTAGTTACTAGTGTGTGTGTATATATATATATATATATATATATATATATATATATATATATATATATATATATATATATATATATATATATATATATATATATATATTATACATACATACATACATACATATACCAACAGCTTTTTTCCCCAGTACATGGGAGGTACCCAAAGTCAAAAGCATAAATCCACTCTCACTCATTTCATCCCCACATACTCCACTCCCATTCACCACCCCTCCCTTCCTCCCTTTTTTTCTTGGCTTCCCCTGGATGATGGGTCATCCCTGCATCTCACCCACTGCTCTGGGTCAGAAGTAATGCAGCAAGACACAACACATCCATAGCAAGGTTACTTCATTAAATTGGGGACTCCCGTCTCCATTCCCTCATGCAGAAAAAAAAAAAAGACAGGGAGAAATCCCTTTGCACTGAGTCAAAATATCATTCACACATACTCCCTAACCCATCCCCCATCCACTCCCTTCCATGCATCACAGCATCATCCATACACAACCAATTTCCACTCACCCCTATCTTCTATCTTCTTCCTTCCTCCTTCAACAGACATCCCCCTCTTTCCCAATGCCCCTTTTACCCCATCAATCCATCCCATCCTTGGTCGCCCCCACATGTTCACTCCATCCACCTCTGCCTTTCACACTTCTTTTACTAATCTTTCTTCATTTATTCTTTCCATGTGTCCAAACCATCCCAATACTATTTCATCAACCCTATCTATCAACTCCTTTTCCACCACTGCTCTCCTCCTCGCCTCTTCATTTCTCACTTCATCCAGTCTAGTAACCCCAACCATACTTCTCAGGCATTTCATCTCAAACACATTTAAACTCATTCTTCCTCTCTTATGTTCCATGTTTCTGCCCCATGCAGTACTGTTGGCATAATCACCCCTTCATACAATCTCCTCTTAGCATCCATTTCCAAATGTCTATTTCTCATTACATGTTTTAATCCCCAAGGCATTTACTTGCTTCTTTCAATCTACATTCTACCTCCACTCCTACAGCCTCTCTCCCTTAATAATCACTTCCAATTTGCTGCTATCCTCTCCCATTGTACATCTCATCACCTTACTTTTACCCATATTTATCTTCAATTTCCTTCTTTCACATACTTTCCCAAACTCTATCACTAACTTCCTTAATCACTCCTCTGATCCTGCTACAAGTTGTCGTCAGCAAACAGTAGCTGGCTAATCTCCCATTTTTCTCTGTTTTCTATAACTGTCTCCAATTCCCAGTTCATTACCCTTGCATTTACATACATACATACATACATACATACATATACCAAGGCTTTTTCCCCCTTACAAGGGAGGTAGCGAAAAAGAAAAAGGCATAAAATCATTCCCACCCATTCCATCCCTGAATACACTCCACACCCCTCCACCCTCCCTCTTATCTTAGCACCTCCCGGATGACGGGTCATCCCTGCACCTTGTCCACTGCCCTGGGTCAGAAGCAGTGTCGCAAGACACAGCACATCCACAGCACGGCCACTTCATTAAATTGGCGACCCCCCCCTCTCCGTCCCCCCATGCATAAAAGGAGAAGATGGGGAGAAATCCCTTCGGGCTGCGTCAAATTTTGCTCACACATACTACCTCACCCCCCATCCCCCCGCCCATTCCACCTCATGCATCACAACATCATCCATATACAACCATTCTCCATTCACCCCTGTCTTCTGTCCTCTCCCGTCCTTCCTCAACAGACATTCCCCTCTTCCCCAAAGCCCCCTTCACCCCATCCATCCACTTCATCCTAGGATATCCCCTCATGTTCACTCCCTCCACATGTGCCTTCCATACCTCTTTTACTAGTCTTTCTTCACTCATTCTTTCCATGTGTCCAAACCATCCTAATACTCTTTCATCAACCCTATCTCCCAACTCCCTTTCCACCCCCGTTCTCCTCCTCACCTCCTCATTTCTCACTCTATCTAGCCTAGTAACCCCCATCATACTTCTCAGACACCTCATCTCAAACACATTCAAACTCCTTCTCTCTTCCTCTCTTATGTTCCATGTTTCTGCCCCATACAGTGCTGTTGGCACAATCACTCCTTCATACAGTCTCCTCTTAGCATCCATTCCCAAATGTCTATTCCTCATTACACTCTTCAATCCACCAAGGCATTTACTCACTTCTCTCAATCTACATTCTACCTCCACCTTCACTCCACCTTTTCTTGCCACATTTGCACCCAAGTATCTAAAACTATCCACTTCCTCCAGTCGCTCTCCCTAAATGCTCACTTCCAGTCTACTGCCACTTTCACCCCTTGTACATCTCATCACCTTACTTTTACCCACATTTAATTTTAGCTTTCTTCTATCACATACTCTCCCAAACTCTGTCACCAACTTCCTCAATCCCTCCTCTGATCCTGCCACAAGGGCAGTGTCGTCAGCAAGCAACAGCTGGCTCGCCTCCCACTTTTCTCCATTTTCTTTAACCATCTCCAAGCCCTGACCCACTACCCTTGCATTTACCTCTCGCACTACCCCATCCTTGCATTTACTATGTATAAATTGAACAGCCATGATGACATGACACATCCCTGGCAAAGTCCCGCCTTTACCTCAAACCACTCACTCTCCCCATTTCTAATTCTAACACAGGCTCTACTACTCTCATAAAAACTCTTGACTGCTCTTAACAGCTTTTCTCCTATCTCTTATATCTACAATACCTCCCACGATATCTTTCTGTCTACCCTGTCATAAGCCTTTTCTAAATCCATAAAGGCCCCCCAAAAATCCTTACCTTTTCCTAAAGCTTTCTCACAAAAATTTGATCCATGCAACCTCTATCTGTCCTGAACCTACACTGTTCCTCTCCTAATCCTCTTAGTCAAAAGCCTCTCATAAACCTTACCAACTACACTCAACAAACTGATCCCTCTGAAACTACTACACTCACACTTGTCCCCTTCTCCCTTGTAAAGTGGAACTATACAGGTACTCCTCCAGTCCTCCGGCACTCTACCCTTTCTTAAACAAACATTAGATAATCTCACCAGCCAGTCCATGATCTCTGTACCTCTTTTTTGAGACATTCTGCATGACACCCATCCAACCCAGGTGCCATACCTGCTCTCATAATTTTTATAACTGCTTTCACTTCATCTTTCCTTATTTCTTCTCCATTTTCCTCACTCATCACTGTCATTTTCTTAGCACTTTCCACTGCAGGTACCTTTCCCTCCCTATCCTCCTTCACATATAGCAACTCCCTAAAATACAATGCCCATCTTCCTTTTACTGTCATCTCTTCCATTATCATCTCTCCATGTGCACCTTTTACCTTTTCTTCTTTACTTGATTTGCCTCCTCTTCTCTTAATTTCCTTCCAAAACATTTATTATTTTCAATTTTTTCTGTCATCCTCTTACTCTATTTCACATCTCTCCTCTTTGCCTCTTTAATTTTATACTTCTCTTCTCTTTTCTTTGTACCTCTTATATGATTCTCTCATCCTATTTTGTAACCAATCTGTGAATGCTCATTTCTTCTCTTCTATAACTTTCCTTGTTTCATCATCCCTCCACTCATTACTCTTCTTTCTATTTCCTCCCATCCTCCTTGTTCCACACACCATCTTTGTACACCTTGTGACTACCTCCTTGAAACGTCCCCATTCCTCCACTTCTAGTTTTACTCTATCCTTCACTCTGTCCCACTCCTCTCTCAGCTTCTTGTACTCTTCCTTTTCTTTCTCATTTAAGCAATTTACTCTAAGCACCTCCCTACCTTCTGTCCTTTTCCTCTCCATCTATCCTCAAATCTCATCTTAACTTCCAAAACATTATCTGATATTCCCCACTCTCTCCCCTTAGAACATGTATATCTAAAATTCTTCTTACTCTTCTCCTGGTTACCACTATATAGTCCATTAAAGCCCTATCTACCACCCTCTCCTATGTGTACTTATGCTTGACTTTCTTCCTAAACACTGTTTTTCATATCAACTCTCTTCTAGACACATCATCATCTCCACTATGATTTATTCCTGGAACTCTACACTTCCCCACTCCATCTATTAGTTCATCTTTTACCCCAGCATTAAGATCTCCCAATACCACTACATTAACATTTCTTTCTATCTAAACCATCTATGCACTCATTTAAATCTATCCAAAAATCCTCCCTTTCCTCCATGCTCTTCTCTTTTTTGTCACCCTGTACTACTCAAGTGGGAACACTCTGTGGCAGTAAATTTCTCCCCTACTACAGTGTTCAGCAAAAAAAGAAATAGATATTCAGAGAAGTGGTACAGGACAGTATTAAGAGTGGGGAGATGTAATTTCTCTATAATTAGAGATTTACAAAGACAAAGTGATGTGTGTCTAGGGACACCCCATATAGACCCTAAAGTATCAACTGCATACTACTTAGCAGCTTTTAACCCCACAATAACATGCAACCAATACCCCACATGGGGAGATTTATCTTGATTCACTAAGATTTACCTTGTTAAAATTCTTTGGAATAATTCAATGATTTAACTGATATAATTAACCCCACAATAACATGCAACCAATACCCCACATGGGGAGATTTATCTTAATTCATTAAGATTTACCTTGTTCAAATTCTTTGGAATAATTCAATGATTTAACTTATGTAATTATGATTTCTATTACTAATTTATTATATGCAACTTCTAAAGGAATGTGCCAAAACTTAATAGTAAAAATTTTTTTCAGCTTTGCAAATTGCCAAGATGTCGTCCCCAAACAGTATAACGCCTGACAGTCCCAACAAGTCTAATCTCTTGTCACTGCCCTCGCCCATCATCACAAGGAGGACTCGCACAAAGTCTACGTATGCAAATTTTAACATTGCTCGTTTGAGGGAATGTTTATTTTTTTTCCTTTATTTTTATTTTTCTATTTTCTTTTCCCAAATATGTGCACAGATGAAATTAATTGTACCATGTCCTTCATTTGGTTTAGATGTTACAAGGTTTCTTTCTCTCATGTAACTTCCATAATTTTTAGTCAGCTGATTAAGTTTTGGCAAAAGATTAATCAGTCAGATTCATTTTGCTTCGAAAAATGTCTTTATTCACATATCTAATTAATTTTTAGTAAAATGAACACATAAGCTTTGCATAAGTCTCATAAGGGTTGGTTTCCTTGCATGCTTAAATAAATTATTTGGTATGATAATTCCGACTGTCGTCCCCGGATTCGAACCTGGGCTCGTGAATTCTCACTGCCGTCGCCTTACCAACGGGGATGACAGTCGGAATTATTTGATCGGTGTCTCTGGTGATTCTATTCAGGTATTTGGCTTAAATTCTAATTTGGCCATATCTTGAACTTCAAAACTTTCACTGTATTTTACTAATAAAACATAAACAAGTAAAGATCTAGATAACTTTCTGCAGTACACATACTTTTTTGTTTCATAATTTTAAATCTTTTTCATAATATGAATTCTGTAATTTGTCTGCAATATGCATTGAGGGCATCTAGAAAAGTTTCTGTAATCCACATTAATATTTTGCCGTATTGTTTTAAAGAAGTAGGTCAACTTTTTCATGAAAATAAGAATTTTGTGATATACCTATTGTATACAGGAGGTGCTCAGATGAGAGGGAGGGTGGGAGGGGTGTGGAGTGTATTTAGGGATGAAATGGGTGGGAGTGTTTTTATGCCTTTCCCTTTTTGGCTACCTCCCTTGAAAGGGGGAAAAAGCCTTGGTATATGTATGTATGTATACAGTGTGCATTGATGTGCCCATGTAAGTCATGTCTCATTTGAATATATCATAATAAAACCCTTGATACCTCTCACTGTTGCAGCTCTGATATTGCATTCAACAATCCAGAAGTGAAAGGGAAAATCAAGTCCTTTTGCCGCACCAAAGGCCATGGGTTCATCACTCCTGAAGGGGAGACGAATGACATCTTTGTGCATATCTCTGAGTAAGTAATTGAGTAATCCCTCCCATATCCGAAATAATAAGGCCAGTGCAATATTTGGATATTGAAAGTATTCAGATACAGTAAACCCTTGATATAATGGATCTTAATACACAGGATATCGGATATAACAGACAAAAACTCGGACTGGATAAACCCTCGCTAAAATGGATTTTCATCCGTTATAGCAAGGGATCCTTGGGTATAATGGATTTTCATCTGTTATAGCAAGGTATCCTCGGTTATAACGGATTTTCGAATGTAACGACAGACCTGTCCCCATATCGTCTGTTATATCAAGGGTTTACTATAATTTCTAATCCTACTAATTTCTGATACCAGACAAACTTTGGGATATAACAGATCAGTCCGGTATTCCATCGAATATAACAAATCCTCAGTTATAATAGATCTTCGGATGGAACGACAGACCTGTCCCCATATTGTCCATTATATCAAGGGTTTTACTGTACATAAGTTAAAGTTATTCCCATTAGCTCCTCCCTCAGTCTCCACTCTACCACATTAATACTAAGTTTTCACTTTTGAATGAATTAAAGTGACATACAATACACATAACTCATTTTGGACAATGGGGGTTCATATAATGGCAGTTCGGATGTGGAAGGGATTATTGTACATAACGAATGTGGTTTTCAGATATACAGTACATTATTGGGGAATAGAGAAGGGTTAGTGGGTTGCAAAGAACATGATAGGGGGCATTTTTTTGTGGTTCATTTATTGTACATGCATACCAGAGAACAGCCTTGATTTTATGTACTACTAGCTTAGTGAGGGATACCTGACTTCATGAGTAATACCATCCAAATCTGCATTCACTCATAACTGTTCTGAACTCCCCCCCCCCTTTTTTATATCCTTCAGAAGTTTAGTTTAGTATAACAATGTTTGATGTTACAAATTGGTTTCCACCTTTGTTTTGCTAGTCATAGTATGGTATATGTCTCAGGTAGGGTCCGAGAACAGTTATGATCTGACCTTTTTCCTCGTTCTCCTTGTTGTTTTACTCATACGAGTACTGGTCCCCTGTACCCTACTTCTGGTGCTTCAGGTTATAATGTACTACTCCCTAGTGCTCATACTAATTGCCCACTCCGTCCTGAGATTCAGGTAAAATGTTAGAATTAATTAATAGGTGACCCTAGCTGCAGTGTAGCATTCACTATAACAACATGTTGATACAGCTGTAGAATAATGTAGTATATCATTAATACTACTACGCTGATATAGTACTCACTCATACATGTTGATACAGCTGTAGAATAATGTAGTATATCATTAATGGAACTACTCTGATATAGTACTCACTCATATTGTTTTGTTACAATTTAACATTATTTTGTTGTTCCTTTGCTTAATGCAATGTTCCTTTTTGTGATGGTGCTCAATTTTTGGTCTCAAAATCCTATGTATACGAACATTTTAGTAATATTAGCAAAACTATAACAATGTTTATGTGTCATATGTGTACTGACTGGTATTACTCATGATTGTCTCTGGTCCCCTTAACCCCCTACGTATGTTGTCTGTGTGACTTAGTGTAGAATAACAATCTGATGAGGACCACAATGGAAATAAGCGTACATGCTTTTTGTGTTATCCTCGGCAGTTTGCAATTATTTTTCCGAACTATGTGTTCTTGTCATTATGTGCACTTCATGTACATAGATTCATTGCCAGATAAAGTCTATCTATCTGTCTATCTATCTATCAGAAGGCCTTCTCTTTATAGAGAGATGACAAAGTTGAGTTTGCCCCCATCCCATACCCTTCGAAACCTTTTCATTCTCTTTTCCATCCACCTCATGAATGAAGTAGCTACGGTGGGAAGGAGAACTAATGGGGTTTGAATCACTTTGGGATGGGTGTATGTTTTGAGTTAGTTGCCCGACTTAACCTCTTTGGTATGATGAGACCCACATAGGTGTCATGAGGTGCGAGTAGGTATACGAGGGTGCCAGCGTCGGCATCTTGATTTATATGTATTTTTTGCAGCTGTACCTAGTTATCCCTGGATTCTCTGAATTGGTTTGATCAAGTTTTCTGTGTTTATTATTACTCAGAGTAAAGGAGAACAAGTACTACAGCAGTGACTTTATATTTTATAATGCAAATAGTGTGATGAATTGTACATTTGGCAACCAATGCTGTGTGTGAGAATTTGAGTTGTATTAAAATGGTTAAAAGGGGGGGGAAATATTTTTGGTACATCTATGTATTTTCTTTTATTACAGTATTGAAGGGGAATATATTCCACTGGAAGGGGATGAAGTGAGCTACAAGTTGTGTCCAATTCCACCCAAGCGTGAGAAGTGCCAAGCCACACATGTGCGCATCATCAACTTCACCCCAGAGGTCCATCACCGTTGGGACTGCTCACCGAGTGAAGAAAGCTCTTGTCATAAGAAGTAAATTCAGTAGGGTATCAAAATATGAAAAATTGGTAACAACAATGAGTAGATAATTTGCATGTCATTATTTTAGCTGTCCTACTGTTACAAAGTTAATTATTGGTGCCACAAGTAGAATACTGAAGGAGTTAGATTTATTTTTTCCTTATGGTGTTAGGGAGTGTTGAGTAATGGTAAAATGTAGTGGTTGTAATACTGTATTACTAAAACTCAAACTCAGCAAATGGAAATAACAGTTTGGTACATATAATGTACAGTATTTGCTTAATTTCTTAAGCACTGGTCATGATATGGATGTGGATATTAAACTTAAATCATTATGTATATATATTTTTTTAATCATTCTTGACTGAAACCTAGTGATTTGGATCTAGACTGGTTTGTATATGTGCTTCTATTTGGTTCACAGAGTTTCTGTAAGATTTTGATACCTCATTTTTGGCCTTGTAGACCAGTTTTAAAGTTTGAATATTTGTTGTATTATAAGAAACACAAAAACATGTTCAATCCTCTTTGCACTTGAGTTGATAATAGTAAGTGGTGCTTTGCACTGGACAGGTTACCAAAAGGAATACAGTTTTAAGTCCAGTTTGTAATTACCTGAAGAGCTTTCACATAACTGTACAATTGCTCTTATTTTCTTAGCTTTTACCTTTCTTGTTGATGACATTGGAAATAACGTAACACGTATTTTAGGCACTCGGTCTTACATCTTTATCAGTCTTTGCACAACCTGGGAAATATTATTATGGCAGTCATGCCAGTGCTGCATAATACTTAAACATCTCCAACTTGATGGAGATTTTGGTCTGAGTTTTGTCATTCAGGTTTAATTACCTGAAGAACAGACTGGAGTGTGTTCTGATTAAGAAATGGTTCCTGCTTAGTTAAAAAAAATGAAAGGGATTAATCAGAGCAAGGTTTAGGTTCTGTATACTCAAGGAGAAAGAACCTTCAGTTGATGCTGGACTTGGATAAGTGTATTGATGTTGTTACATGCATACCTTAAGAGACTTTTTCATTTTGCCCAATGATATGATAAACGAGCTATAATATCCAAACTTGGGGTGATAAAAAGTGCCAATACATTGCACGAACTGCACAGTCACTTACAATGAGACTTAGTACTGTAATTTACTTATTTGTAGTCTATCATTGCTCAGATCCTGCAGAATTAGATAAGACAGTTTTTTAAGCATCTAGCTGTCTTCAGCCAATAGCTCAAGTGACTTCCTTGCAGTGCTACAAGTATTTTGTAATTTGATAGTTCCCTTACTGATGTATATTTTTTTCTAATGAATTTATGAATAAATTCATTGGTTAAAAATGGAGTAAGATAGAAAAGTCCAATACAATGGTCTAAAGCAAACTTTGAAATTTGAAATATAAAATGAACATTACCATTTTGTGTTTTCATTAATATAAAATTAAGAAATAAGGATATTATATTCTTATTATA
This sequence comes from Oratosquilla oratoria, assembly GCF_046742065.1. Taxonomy (NCBI): domain Eukaryota; kingdom Metazoa; phylum Arthropoda; class Malacostraca; order Stomatopoda; family Squillidae; genus Oratosquilla; species Oratosquilla oratoria. The sequence goes on along the minus strand of NC_134781.1, from coordinate 14,342,537 downwards.
ATCAAATATGAAATGAATTTACCTTTATGCCAGACTTGATACTAACATTAAAACAGCAGAGAGATATTGTCAAGAAATTTGTGATTAAAAAGAATATTTTGTTTTCGAGATCATTGTCCTTCCACTTGGGTAATAAGTAGTTGGAGTTTTTTTATATTGTAGTGGATAGCACAAGTGTTTCAGAGATGAATAAGAAATATTTTTTTGCATCATGAAATTGGGAAAGGTGAAGATATAATGTTCACGTAGTTCTTCATCATTGTTCACAATATATTTGTGTGAGATACACTGAAAGATGTTACAGTTTCATTCCCTTTGCTAAATTACCATCTGTTGTAATGAACATGTCTGTAAGTTAAATATAGGCAGAAATTTGATAAAAGATGTAGTTATAGATGAAAAATAATTATTTGAAAGTTAGAACTTTATGCCATTTCTGTCATGGTAATTGTAGTTTATTCAAGTTCTTGATAGTTAGGACCAGCAGTTTGTGTTACACCAAGGCTGGTGACTGGTTACATTTCTGTAAGTGACAATAGTTTGGACCAATATCGGTTGCAAGTGAATCATACATACATATACCAAAGGCTTTTTCCCCCTACATGGGGGGGTAGCCAAAAAGAAAAAGGCATAGAAACTACTCTCACCCATTCCATTTCCTATATATTCCACTCCCCTCCACCCTCCTCCCTCCCTCTTATCTTGGCACCTCCTGGATGACGGGTCATCCCTGCATCCTGTCCACTGCCCTGGTTCTGCAGAATGGCCATCAAAGAAAACCCTCTCTCAGCCATCCATCTTTGCAACTCGTGTTGTCACGTTCATCCTGAGATGCAGTCCCAAGGGGACTCGCTGTATACTATTTGTATCTATATGCCAAAGGCCTCTACCCCCTTATAATGGAGATAGCCAAGTCAAAGGCATGAACCCATTCCCATCCACCACACTTGTTTCACGCTCAGCTGGTAATGCCAAATGAATTTATATTTCAATCACCCTTGTTTCCTTCTTATCTTAGCTCATCATGGATCGAAGATAAAAGGGAAACAAGGGTGGTAGATGGGAGCAACACTCGTGTCAACCCTTAGCGACTGTATGCTACCATTAATTGCAATTAGGTAAACTTGATCCCCCCACACACACACACAAAAACAGCAGGATTGTGGGAGACACATATGGACTACTGCAGATGGTTAAAGTGACATTCCATGAAGAGATGATGAAAAAACTCATCGAAACCCTGATATGACCAAGACTGGATTATGCATCAAAGTATGGTCTCCACACAGAGTGAAGGATATAATTAAGATTGAGAGAATACCAAGGGCAGCTACCAAACTGGTCCCCAGTCTGGCAGATAAACCGTACGAGGAAAGACTGCCAATTTGGGTCTGCGTCAGCCAATTTGGAAAGATCGAAGGGAAAGTGGCGACATGATTACAGTATTCAGGTCACTGAAGGAGATAGATTGCATTGATAGAAGAGATTGCCTGATTGAAGGTGGGAGGGCTTTAAGAGGTCATGGAAGTGCATTAAAAAAAAAACACATGTCGAAAGGATGTAAAGAAATACATATAGATCTATAGATATGTGGAATAACTTAGGTGATTTAGGCCAAGCTCAAACAGTACATGAGTTCACGTCTAAATATAATAGGAAATCAAATATATAGATTAATTTTGAAATGTACATGAATTCGAGTCTATGTTAGAAAATTAGACAATAGGAGATGGGACCTAGTGAGTGTTGCTCCTATACTGTATACTATAATTAGGGAAATATACACATGCACATACATGCATTCAGTTTCTTATGGAGCAGTATCGTGTCAACACATTCCTATCTCTTATACTCTCTTCTCTGCTCCGCTGACGCATGACATACATCCAGAGCTCTTTTCACTCCATTCATCCATCCATTTTATTCAAAGTCTTCCTCTGGAGGGCAGACGTAGAATAAGATGGATGGGTGGAGTAAAAAGAGGTTTGGTTGTATGTAGTATGTCAGTGAAAGGATAAAGAGAGTGCATTTTGTGGAGGAAATTTGTGAATTCAAATTAATATTCACAAAATTTTAGAGCTAGCATCCAGTGTAACATGAACTTTTGGTCCTAAGTATATGTAGAACATTTGAGTGAAATTGATGATGAAAAATGGTAATTTTCTTGAAATTTAGATATTTGCAGAACCTGTTGAAGAGAAATGGTACAGAAATGCATTTCTGTAGAATAAGTGAATAAATTTTCTGCATAGGAAATGTACCCGTTAACAGATACATACTAGTGTTTTATTGTATCTGTACAGCATGAATATGACAAATTAGAAACTAGTAACAGTTTGCAAGTACATAAACTAGTGTATAGTATTGGAAAACTGCTTTAAGGGGTACATATTATGGTCTAGGCAGAGGAGTAGTTTAGAATATTAACTGGGATCATAATGATTTCTTGTTAAATTCCTAAGGTCTTGCTGCTAAAAATTTTTACTTAGAAAGCACAAGCAAGAAGTTGAAGTTGGAAATAGCTTATTGAAGGGTAAGCAAGCTTGCCCATTTCCATGCATGTTGTATTTGCAAAGTATCGTTTGATAAGGCATGTGACTGGTCATTGCCATCCAAATAACTGCTTACAGCAATCTTCAGAAGTTTGAAAACCATAAGATGTGAAGGAATAATATTTTTTTAACATTAAATTACAAACAATATGCATTAATATCACAGTAGGTGTGTATCTTGAAAACCTATACAGGTAATGTAAGGATATTCCTACTTGTGTTGATTATAATGTACTGAGAAGTTAATCCAATATATTCCTGTGAGCCTTAGGTGAACTATCAAAGAGCAAACCTTACATAAATTGTCAAAGAGCTGCATACAACCTGTGAGCCATTGTTCAGTTACCTGTGGCCTGGGATGATGTAGTGTCATTTGTCAACAAAGTACTTTTGAAGTGCTATGCACCTCTTTCTTCTTTCTGCCTGAGAAGTAGTTTTTTTCACCCTTCAACATTTTATCTCAGGAATTACAAACTTGGCCAAGATTTTTTTATTTTCTTTTTTCCAAATGAATAGAATTTCTTGCTCACCTCTAAAGAATTCACTATGCATGTAATGCAGTCTCTTCATTGTAACCAATTTCTTGAACCTAGTTTTGATAATAGTAATGAACTATTTTAATTTGACTTTATATACATTATCCAGCTCAATTATCTACCCCATTTAATGTATAAGAATCTGTCCAATGTTTTATGAATAAAGAAAAGTAGTGACATTTCATTGCATTTCCAAAGGATTAGCTAATTTGAAGTCTAAGCAGCCCAACCTTGATTGATATAGTTGGCAATGCATAACAGTGACACAGGTTATTTTGTACAGATTAATTTTTAATCTGATTGGGAAAGCATTAAGATTGTAGTCGTGATGATGAAGTATGATTTAACTGAGATTAGAGTGACCTCTATTAACACTTATTTCTTTTCTTTTGTCTTCTTCTTTTGTCTTCTTCTTCTTTTGTCTTCTTCTTTTGTCCTCCTTCTCCTCCATGTAATACCAGGTATTTTCATTTCCCTTAAAAGGACCTGGAACTGAATAGGGTAATTCATAAACCATGGCAAATAATTTTAAGTCCATTAATTGTCCCAATCAGTCTCAGGGACTTACTTTTGAATTAAATCATTTTATATTAGCCAGTGTGGAATGGTGAAAGGGCTACTAGGCGTTAATGAGTAACATTCACGGTGATTTCTGTTATATTTGTGGGCGGTAGACCTGAATCCTTGCCAGTTGTATAGGGTCTTGTTTGTTTGTTGAGTGTTTGATGTATTGTGATGACAATGAACAGTGTACAGAGGTTCCATTACGGTAATTCTCCTGTATACCAAAGGGATACATACCTTTAAACACTTTCATATTTTGTAGCAAGACTGGTGCTGCTGTTGCTTGTGTGGTAAACTTGGTTCAGTACAGTATTTTCTTCATTTCTTGTATTTTTTATTTACTTATTTATTTCATTATTATATATTTTTTAATCATTGAAGCGTATGCTTTTCATATAGAGCAGTGGTTCCCAATTTTTTTTTTTTTTTCTGTTTTACAACTATACATACTAAGTTAACCTTAATCCTAATGCTGGGTGCCGCAATATTTTCTTTATTTTATTTTATTTTATTTTTAATTTTTTTGTCCCCTCCATTACCCCCGAAAATTTGTAACCTCCCCCAGGGGGTAATTTACCCAGTTTGGGAACCACTGATATAGAGGAATTGTCCTCACTTTTTCCTTTTTATACCTTCGATTGTCCATGTATTGGAGTCTCATATATAGGGGATTCCTTGTGCTTGCACAAGTGTTGATCATTCAATGTGGTGTATCCCTTTTCTTTCTATTTTTGGATTAGAGGTGACATTATGCAAGTGATATTATGTGATACTCATGTTGTTAGATGATATACCTTACATTAGTCATACGTACATACATATACCAAAGGCTTTTTCCCCCTTACAAGGGAGGTAGCAAAAAAAAAATTAATTGTCATAAGGTATATATTTTAGATATTTGCCAGGTAATTTTCAAATGTGCAGATTGATGTCAAACATAATTAAAGTGATCATTCATTATTGCATGAATAAACCCAAAAGTGTGTAGTATGTTGCATTAATAGTATTTGGCATATGTATTTATTTACCTAGTTGTATTATACGGGAAGGGAGCTATGCTCATGGTGACCCGTCTTTGTATCTCTCAGCATCAAGTTTTTTCTTAAAATCTTGAATAGTGTTTGCACACACTGTTTCTTTGTCTAATTTGTTCCAAGTATCTATCACTCTGTGTGGGAAGCTATTTTTTTTTTTTTTTTTCAGATCTCTTCTGTAATTATCTTTTTTAGTTTCTTTTCATGTCCTCTTGTTTTTCCATTGTCCCATTTCAATAAATCATTCTTATCTAAGATTTCCATTCCCTTCATAATTCTATAGATAGTAGGTCTCCTCTTTCCCTTCTTTGTTCCATAATTGGTAATTCTAATATGGACAGTCTTTGTTCATATGTCATTTTGGAAAGAGTTGGCGCCAGTTTTGTTGTAGCTCTTTGTATTCTTTCTAATTTTTTTTATATTCTTTTTGGTACTGGGTGTCCATAGGGTTGCTGCGTACTTGAGTTTTGGTCTTATTACATACATATATATACCAAGGCTTTTTCCCCCTTACAAGGGAGGTAGCCAAAAAGAAAAAGGCATAAAATCATTCCCACCTATTCCATCCCCAAATACACTCCACTCCCCTCCACCCTCCCTTCCATCTTAGCACCTCCTGAATGACGGGTCATCCCACCTTGTCCTCTGCCCTGGGTCAGAGGCAGTGTCGCAAGGCACAGCACATACACAACAAGGCCGCTTCATTAAATCGGCGACCCCCCTCTCCGTCCCCCCATGGATGGTCTTATTAGTGTAGTTAATTTTTTTTTATCATTTCCTCGTCCAAATAGGCTAATGCCAATTTTATTGACCTCAATAAATTGTAGGTTTCTCCAACTATTTTATTGATATGCTTATCCAGTGTGAAGTCTTTGCTGATCATCACTCCAAGGTCTTTTTCAGAGTTTACTTTTTTTTTTACCTCTTCTTCACCAATTTTATAATCTCTCGATATTCTGTTTTTATTTTTTCCAAGTTCCATTATACTACATTTCGTGATATTGAGTAGAATATCTTGTCTAGAACAGTGGTTTTCAACTTTTTTTTGGCCATACCCCACCTAAACATCTCTTAAAATCCTGATGTTCCCCTGTGACATATTGTAAAAAACATATAGAAACAGAGATAACATATATTTTCGTTTTATCATTGGTGGAACATTGTGTCTGATGATTCCGTGTTTCTTCTCTTCTTAATGGTAGTGTCTGAAATGGCTGACCAGTTCAACTCTGGTCTGGAATCTTTGTGGATTGCATGGACACTGGATGGCTGGTTGCAACATGTACGTACATGTATAATTACACATGTACAGATACACACAAAAATATTTTTACAAATGCATTCTGAATATGCACTGTATGTGTTAACTCACACATACTCAATAGAAAAAAATTCACTATTAATAACTCGTTCTCAAATTGCACACTTTAAGAATCAAATTGCCTCATTGTGGGGAATGTGCCCCTCTTGTGAACCACCAGTCTAGAGTATAGAATATCTAGAATTTACACAAATGGTGCTTTGTTGCTTTATTCTATGGAGTTAATTTTGGTGTAGTCAAAGTGAGGCATGAACAAATATTTATAATGTCTTGTTTGCCACGAGATATTTATTTTTATTTTTATCTATTTATATATTTATTTATTATTATTATTACATACATACATATACATATACGAAGGCTTTTTCCCCCTCACAAGAGAGGTAGCCAAAAAGAAAAAGGCATAAAACCATTCCCACCCATTCCATCCCTAAATACACTCCACCCCCCTTGGGATGGGGATTGGGACCAGGCATTCTTTTCCCTGTAGCCCCACAGGGGACATTTCTAAAAAAGTAAAGTAAAGGCATTATTATTATTATTATTATTAATTATTATTATTTTTTTTCTCTTGCTCTTCTTCCTCTTGGTCTTACTTTTTCTCTCTCTTTTACTCCTCTTCCTCTTCCTTTTCTACTTGACTGGTACTAGATTTCATGTTACTTTAGTTTTACTGTTGCATGGGTAGTTGCACTTATATTGTCGTATTTTGCTCCTGTATCCATATTTTTGTGATTAATGTCTCATTTTCAGTTAAAGTCTGCATTGTAACAAAGAACTTAACTTTTTTCACAATATGCTGGTAATTTTTTATTCACTTGATAGATGCATTCCCATAAGTGTTATGTAGTGCAGCATTTGCATAATGTGAAGTTAAATTTCTGACAAGAATACATGTAGTGCAGGGGTTGTAGTCCTGAGACTGCACATTTTTTGGGGCCATCAAGTGTGGGTTACAAAACTATTTTTTTCATTCACAAAAATAAGTTGCTTATAAAAAAAATATATGCTGCTTTGTACTGCTTTACACGTTATTATCACAATCATATCCCAGCTGTAAAAAGGGAGGTGATGTGGTATGTGGTGTGGCAAGAGAGAGGAAGGCAGACACTATTACTTTAAGGAAGGTAGTGAGGATGAACAAGAAGGTGGGAGAATGACATCAGGTGTCTGTTCCATTGAATTAAGCCAGCTGTGAGGTTTAACTTGGCTGTATTGTATAAATGTGCAACTTTCTGTGACACCAGCTCATAGTCAGTATGAGGGAGGGAGCAGTTAGGGATTGTCACCATTTCTTATGTAAAAAAAAAAGTAAAATCAAAATGGATAGATCCTTGTCTAGAGACAAAGCATCAGTCATTTGGGGCTGGACTTTCTGATATGGATGAAGGTGTTGATAGATTTTGAAGGTAGAGGACGGGAAAGATGATTCTTTGACATCCATCTTGTAAGATTACTTGTTTCATCACTTGTGGGAGATATCTGTTGTCTCATCTTTTGTTTTCTCCCTCTCCTGCTTCTGTGTAGGGTTGGCATTTCAGACTGGTCATTACCACTCAACTCATTCTTTCCAATTGTCTTGTTAAAATTATGCCAAATTCTCTCCATAATCTCGTTAGTCTTCCTCAGTCTCTTTTGTCAGCCACCTCCGTTCCCATTACTCTTCTTCCTACATGACTTGTCCCCCCTCATGGTATGCCCGTACTATGTCCTCCTTTTTTCCTATAATTTCTTTGAAAATTCTTGTACCTTTGTGGTTTTGATTTTTTCATTCCAAGTTCTATTCATTTTCGAACCTGCACATCCAGCTGATCATCTTCATCTCTGTAATATCCAGCTTCATTTCCTGCTTCTTTACTCCTCATATTTCCACTCCGTATATGAGTCAGTCAAAATGTTGTTTTATATATCTTTCCTTCGACATTCACGTCAATAATTCTATCCCACAACATACATTCTAGACATCTTTTTCCAAATTTCTGAATGCAATTTGTGACTTGTCTCCAGCTTTAGCTTTCCATCAGTAGACATCACAAAACATGCTCTGGAGTAAACTGCACAATTCTATACTTATTCAAACTTGTCTAGAAATCAACCCAGTAGAGAAAAGACTCGCAAGACAAACAAAAATTTGACTGTCGTGCCTACATTTAGGTCACCACTCCACACTAAAACTGTACCAACACAGAATCAACCTGGCACCTGACATTAATTGCCCCAGATGCACCCACTGCACAGAAGACAGAGCACCTTGTACTAGACTCGTTCCATTGGGACAACAATGCAGAATCTTTTTATTGAGTGTTATGGTCTAAATTGGTGGCCAAGACTGGTTTCCTGGAAGCTGCACATCTGCAAAAGAGAAATAAGGCAATGGATTGATGACTGATAATGTCCCCAGTATTTTCATATTTTAATATTTTTCTTTGGCCTTACAACAGCAACATCAACAACATTTGGCAATGAATCAGTGTACATAAAGTGCAGATAGTGAAAAGAACACATAGTTCGAAATAACAATTACAATTGCTGAGGATAACACACAAAAAGCATGTAAGCTTATTTCCATTGTGGGTCTGTGGGTCTCTCTCTCTCTCTCTCTCTCTCTCTCTCTCTCTCTCTCTCTCTCTCTCTCTCTCTCTCTCTCTCTCTCTCTCTCTCTCTCTCTCTCTCTCTCTGTCCCTCCCTCTCTCACTCTCTCTCCCTCCCTCCCTCTCTCTCTCTCTCTCTCTCTCTCTCTCTCTCTCTCTCTCTCTCTCTCTCTCTCTCTCTCTCTCTCTCTCTCTCTCTCTCTCTCTCTCTCTCTCTCTCTCTCTCTCTCTCTCTCTCTCTCTCTCTCTCTCTCTCTCTCTCTCTCTCTCTCTCTCTCTCTCTCTCTCTCTCTCTCTCTCTCTCTTTCTCTCTTTCTTTCTTTCTTTCATGTGTTTCTTGGTATGACTTGCATTGTTTATGGCCTTGATGGGAGTGATAAACGCTGTATGATGTCAATGTTTTGATGGTCCTAGGTCTCCCAGCCAATACCTAGGAAATTAACCCCTGCAGTAGTTACCGGAACAAATATAACTAGCCTAACTTTTGAGGTGGTGGCTATATTAGTTACCTGGCTTGTATCAGTGTGTGGGTGTGTCCATATCTGTATGTGGCCACGCATCTGTTGCTGTTGTCTGTAAGCAAGAATTTTCATGAGTAAAATAGGATGATAAAGCATAAATGAAACAAATGAAAAGATAGTTGGAATTTCATTGTGAAGGGATTAAGCTTACGTGAATGACAAAAGTATTATGAAGTAAGATATAAGGGAAAATTATCTTTCATTGTGAAGGGATTAAGCTTACGTGAATGACAAAAGTATGATGAAGTAGGATATAAGGGAAAATTATCTTTGTGTATAACTGGATGAAAATATATAAGATGAAATGAAAATAGAAATATGAAAATGTAAGGACACCATAAACAAAATTGTGGAGGATTGCTATTGATGATGTTCAGTGTATCAGTGTTGTAGAATATAATTACTTGGGGCTTACCATAGGTAGCTAGGAACTTCATTCCCATAAGCACACCAGTTGTTCAGGCACAGACGATGTAGAAGTCTGTACAGAAACCATCGGATCTTTTATGTGTGATACTTCTTTATACCGTGTATTTCATAGAGACTGATGGCTTTGTTGGAAAAGTGTTCATTTTAAGTGTAGTGAGTGATGATGTGTATAATAATGGGGACTAATGGTAGTTTAGTAAGTTTGTTTACTCAGCAAATTTTATTAAAAATGTGAACGAGTAGAGGAATGTGTTACATTTAGAACTATTTTGTGTCAGTTTACTGTGTTATTTTTGTTAATTTCTTCCATGCGATTACGCCAATGTAGGTGTCATGAAGTGCGAGTGGGTAGACGAGGATGCTGACATCGGCGTCTTACATACATACATACATATACCAAAGGCTTTTTCCCCCTTACACGGGGGGTAGCCAAAAAGAAAAAGGCATAGAAATTACTCCCACCCATTTCATTTCCCATATATTCCACTCCCCTACACCCTCCTCCCTCCCTCCTATCGTGGCACCTCCTGGATGACGGGTCATCCCTGCATCCTGTCCACTGCCCTGGATCAGAAGCAGTGTCGCAAGATGTCTTGATTATATTTATTTTTTAGTTGTGGCTGAGGTACCCCCAAATTCTATGAACTGGCTTGATTACATTTTCTATGTTTATTAGTACCCAGAGTGAAAGAGAATGAGTAATACAGCAGTGAGTTTATATTTTATAGCGAGAGCATTTTGATGCATCATCGAATCATCGTAAATTAGGCATCCGACACTGTGTGTGAGAATTTGATTTGTATTCAAGAGGTTAAGAGAAATACTAATCTTAGTGTTAATGTACTGGGAATTATTGTTTTTTACTCTGAAAATTCCTGTTCAGAAAATGCATTTAGATTCTTTTATTTCACTGATATTTACCTTTAACCTGATAACTGCAGCAGAAGGTTTTATCGGTCATACCTGTGGTGTGCAATTTTTCATAGTAAAAAAAATCTCCAAAGAAAGTTTTACATACATATAAAGTTTTACTGTTATAAAATGAAAGTTTGTATCAAAAAGTGTAGGAACACCAAATATTAGTTAATTATTTGCCTTAGTTCAGGTATGGCAATGTAGCAAAATTGTGCATTTTGTCAGTAGGAGGAAGTGGGCAGTGAGCGGAGGTCATACATAGTGCAGTTTTGATTATTCGGCTATCACAGGACTTTTCCATTGCTGCTAAATCAAATATGCTGTTGTACTGGGTTATACCCTTTAAAAAGCATAGAACCACCCAAAATCCATTTAATTTCCTACCTAAACCTTGCAAATAACATTAACATAACAAACTACAGTTGTATAGAATAGTGTTAATCAACAAATGAACCTGCCTTGGAACCTACCTTATTTTTGCAAATGAGCCTACAAACAAAGGAATACACTTTTAACGAAAAAGAAATCACTTCCACACAACTTTTCTTTTTTCTCTTAGCCTACAAACAAATGAACACACGTTGAATGAAAAAGAAATCACTTGGACGCAACTTTTTTTTTTTATATTTTCTGTTTTATAATTTTTTGCATTCTCTTAGGGTAAATCAAACACTTATTCCGAGTCAGAAGAGTAAGGCAAGGGGTGGGACACTGCCTCAACAGCTGATCTTGAAGTGCTGGTTCCAGGGGTATCGTCATCTTCCATTGCCTGTGGGAGGGTTGTTGGACAAGGGGCAGGAATAGGAGCCAAGCTCTTCCTGCGTGCTGTGCACTCAAACAACTTCTTGATATCTGTCTGCCTGCAAGATTTGGCCTTTTTGGTAAGAAAGTAGTTCATCAAAATGTGAACAGCCCCTCCGAAGCATTGTAGTGATCACTGTCCTCCATAAAGAAAACAAACTTAGCTAGACCTTTGTGAGCTTCCTTCTCCTCCTCTTCATCAGATTTGCTCAGGTAGGGTGTTGCAGGTAGGGGTATGAAGACTATGGCCTCATCTATCATCTCCTCTACAATAGGCTCATTGATGTCTGCTTGTAACCACTCTTCAATTTCTTCTGTCCATACTTGGTAAATAGGATGCGATGCAGGGGTGTGATGAGCCAGCTATCTTGGTTGTTCTGCTTGATGTCCTGAAGCTGTAGCCATATGGAATCCTAAAAAGCCTTCTTCATCAAATTGTCATCAGGGGTGGCAGCTGCCGAGAGCACATGCAAAATTCAAATATCAGCATTGCCGCATTTTAATATTTATATTTAATTTTGTTAAATGGGGTTGTCAAAAGGTGCCGTTATATTGGACACGGTAATCAGAATGTCACCGTACATTCTTTTTTATAGTTTTTGACACTGTTCCTCACCACTACTTATTTGAATTGTCCACTGTTTCTTTCCAGTTCAGGAATGGTTTTTGTGTAAGTTATTTTGGATCTTGCATCACAAGAAGTAGAGGGTTGTGGGTTGTGTGTAAGTGACCGACCTTACCCCTTCCATTATGTCTGAGGAGAATTATGGGATGTGTGGGTGGGTAGGTCAAGTATGTAGCTGCATTCACCCTGTGATGCCAAACTTTATTTTAAGACACAGGAGTGAAATATAGCTTTTGCATCATATGGTATATGTCGCAGTTACATGCTGTTCATCATATGATGGATGTTGCAGTTTACGGGTTAAAGAAACACTGAGGTGATCCAGTGAAGAAGCAATATTTATTTTTGTTTGTATTTATATTTTTCATGCCCCTCCCATTATGATGAGGTCCTTAATTGAAGTCATTGTCCAAGTAAACACGAGATTTTATATCAAAGAATGAGCACAAGAAGCAAAAACCTGATAAAGTGGGAAATTTTTAAGAATGAGGTGAATTAGTGTAGAGTATCTTTGGGTATTTTTTGAGTGCAACTATGTTCAACTTTCTAAAGTGTTGAGGCTATGTCCATGAGAACAAGGAATGGTGGTAGACCTATTGGAGCATTTATGCAAACAAAAATTGGTTAACTATTCCAGCGAAGTGGGTAAAATGTTTCAAAAGAAGTTGTCCCATTGTACAGGGACTGTACTTGTAACCTTGTCAATTAATAAACAGATAAATTATCCATGTTTTTTCTGCCTTAATTGAACAAGATTCAATGATTGTTATATTAACCTTTGACATGCACTGTATGTCTTTCAATTAATTTCTTGTAACTATTTCCAGCTGTTTAAATGAAGTGGGTTGTCTTGCAGTGGATGTACTGTCTTGTTGCACTGCTTCTGACCTGAACAAGGATGATCCTTCATCCACAAGAGCTAAGATGAAAGGGAAATGGGTGATGGGACAGGTGGGAGTAGGTGTATGCCCTCCCTTATAAGAGGAAAGAGGCCTATTGATTTTTAGATAGAAAGATTTCCAGACAGTATTATTGTACTGTACATTATTGGGCAGAGTATTTTAGGGAGTTGCTAGATGTGAAGGAAGATAGGGAGGGAAAGGTAGTTATAGTGGGAAGCACTAAAAAATTACAATGATGAATAAGGAAAATAGAGGAGAAATAAGGAAAGATGAGGTGAAAGCAGCTATTAAAATGAGAGCAGGTAAGGCACCTGGGTTAGATGGGTGTCATGCAAAGTATCTTAAAGGGGTTGCAATGATGGTGGACTGACTGGTGAGGTTTAATGTTTGTTTAAAAGAGGGAATAGTGCCGGAGGCTGGAGGAGTGCCTGCATAGTTCCACCTCTCAAGGAAAAAGGGGACAAATGTGAGTAGTAGTTTCAGAGGGATCAGTTTGTTGATTGTAGTTGGGAAGGTTTATGGGAGGGTTTTGATTGAGAGGATTAGGAAAGAGAGGGAGGAAAGAAAGTGGTTAAGAACAATGGGTTTAGGACAGGTAGGGGTTGTGTGGATCAGATTTTTGTGGTAAGGCAGATATGTGAAAGCTTTAGGTAAAGATAAGGATGTTTTTTTGGGCCTCTATGAATTCGGAAAAGGCTTATGACAAGGTAGACAGGAAGGCACTATGGGAGGTGTTACAGATGTATGGGATAGGAAAGCTGTTAAGAGCAGTCAAGAGATGTGTGCAAAAGAAGGAAGTTGAAAATAAATGTGAGTAAAAGTAAGGTGATGAGATGTACAAGGGGAGAGGATGGCAGCAAATTGGAAGCGAGTGTTAAGGGAGAGATACTGGAGGAAGTGGATAGCTTTAGATATTTGGGTGTGAATGTGGTGGAAAAGGAAGGAGTGGAGGTGGAGGTAGAATGTGGATGGAGTGAAGCAAGTAAATGACTTGGGGGGGATTAAAAAGTGGGAATGTATGCTACGAGGAGATTGTATGAAGGGATGATTGTGCCAACAACACTGTATGGGGCAGAAATATGGAACATAAGAGAGGAAGAGTTTAATGTGTTTAAGATGAAATGCCTGGGAAGTAAGGCAGGGGTTACAATTTTGGATAGAGTGAGAAACAAGGATGAGAATGGGGATGGAAAGGGAGTTGGGCGATAGGGGCTAATGAAAGAGTATTGGTATGATTTGGACACTGAAAGAATGAGTGAAGAAAGATTAGTAAAAAAGGTGTGGAAAGCAGAGGTGGAGGGAGTTAACATGAGGGGGGCAACTAAGGATGAGTTAGATGGATGGGATAAAAGGGGCATTGGGTAAGAGGGGGATGTCTGTTGAGGAAGGAAGGGAGAAGACAAAAAATAGGGGTGAGTGGAGACTGGTTGTGTATGGATGATGCTGTGATGCATGGAAGGGAGTGGATGGGGGATGAGGGGTGAGGGAGTATGTGTGAATGATATTTTGATGCAGCCCGAAGGGATTTCTTGCTGTCTTCTCTTTTTCTGCATGAGAGGATGGAGAGGGGGAGTCGTCCATTAAATGAAGTGGCCTTGCTGTGGATGTGCTGTGTCTTGTTACATTGCTTCTGACCTAGGGCAGTGAGCAAGATGCAGGGATGACCATCAACCAGGAGGAGCCAAGAAATGAGGGAGGGAGGGAGAGATGGTGAATGGGAGTGGATATGTAGGGTTGAAGTGGGTGGAAATGGATTTATGCCTTTGACTTTGGCCTTGTGAGGGGGAAAAAGCTGTTGGTATATGTATGGTGAGTCCTCCTTATACGGTAATTCTTTATCCAGTAAATTCACAGTTACAGTATTTGGTAATTACTACCCTTGATTTTATTTACGGTAAGAAAAATTAACAGACACAGTATCTGCTCGTGTTTTGAAGAGGAAAGAGCAGGGAGAAGGTACGTCTGCCATATCCTATTATTGTATGTTATAATGAGTTCGGTATACGGTAATTTCAATTTGCGGTAAGGTTTTCGGGAATGCATATGTACCTTATAACGAGGATTTACTGTATGTATTGGAGGTTAGGCACCTTGATCACATGACATTGTGTCTCTTCCTTGAGTGACATCTGGGGCCATCCAGTGACAGTTCTTGTTGCCTAGGAACCATGAGTCTCCAGCAAGAAAGACCTAGGGTGACAGATTAATAGAGTGGTTAACTGCTGTTTCACCTCCTCACTCATCGCTCTCATTTTCTTAGCATTTCCCACTGCAGCTATCTTTCCCTCCCTATCCTCCTTCACATTTAGCAACTCCCTAAAATATTCTGCCCATCTTCCCCTTACTGCCTTCTCTTCCATTATCATCTCTCCATCTGCACCTTTTACCTTTTCTTCTCTACTTGATTCGCCTCCTTTTCCTCTCTTAATTTCTTTCCAAAACATCTTTTTATTACTTTTAAAATTTTCTGTCATACTCTTACCCCATTTCACACCTGCTCTCCTCTTTGCCTCCTTTACCTTTTGCTTTACTTCTCTTTTCTTTGTACCTCTCATATGACTCCCTCGTCCTATTTTGTAACCAATCAGTGAAAGCTCGCTTCTTCTCTTCTACAACCTTCTTTGTTTCCTCATCCCACCATTCACTACCCTTCCTTCTATTTCCTCCTGTCCTTCTTGTTCCACACACCATCCTTGCACAATGTAACTTAATGTAACATAACCTAATGTAACCTAACATAACCTAACCTAACCAGCCCTAACCCCCCCGCATAACTTAACCAGCCTGATCCACAAATTATACAAATCCGTAAATTATAAATGCCTCTACAATTACCAGTGCTTGTATCTTGAAAAAGTGTTACCAAGTATAGGCGCCTTTCAATGCAACTTTGAGAAAGGAACTTGCTCACAATCATTGTACAAGATTTATGAAAATAAAAATGTATCAGTTGGATGCAGATGAGGCAAGAGCAGTAGCATACATCTGGGGGAGGAAATCTTACAGGAAAATAAATCATTAGATTTGTAAATTATCAAAGCAATTAACTATAATTTTATTGGATTTTAGGAATGGTAGCAGTGTTGGTGTTGGTCCTCACCTTATGTCACCTGTTTTTATTCACCATATACTGTAATCTGTTATAAAAAAGAAATCACTTGGTGTATTACCACCTTTTATTTCATATTCTGTATATTTATTTTTTGTTATTTCAAACACACACACACTCACAAGAAATTATAAAATTGGTGAAGAAGTAAAAAAAGTGAACTTGGAAAGAGACCTTGGAGTAATAATCAGCAAATACATGACACCGGACAAACATATCATTAAAATAGTCGGAGAAACCTTCAACCTATTAAGGTCAATGAAAGTGGCATTTGACTACTTGGGTGAGGAAATGATTAGAAAAATATTACCGGTAGTTACGCTAATAAGACCAAAACTGGAGTATGGAGCAACACTATGGACACCCAGTACTAAAAAGAATATAAAAAAATTAGAATACAAAGAGCAGTGACAAAGTTGGCACCAACTCTCTCCAAATCAACTTATGAACAAAGATTGTCCAAATTGGAATTACCAACTCTGGAACAAATAAGTGAAAGAGGAGATCTGCTGACTATTTATAGAATCATGAATGAATGGAAATCCTAGATAGGAATGAGTTATTAAAATGGGACAATGGAAAAACAAGAGGACACAAAAAGAAACTCAAAAAGGATAACTATAGAAGAGATCTGAAAAAAATAGCTTCCCACATAGAGTACTGGATACAGTACCTGGAATAATGTAGATAAAGAAATAGTGTGTGCAAACACTATTCAAGATTTTAAGAAAAAAATTGATGCTGAAAGATACAAAGATGGGTCACCACGAGCATAGCTCCCTTCCTGTATAATACATCTACAGAATCATGAAAGGCACAGAAATACTCAATAGAGAGGACTTGTTAAACTGGGACAAGAGAAGCACAACAGGACTTGGAAAGAAAATAAAAAACAGCTACAGAAAAGATCTGAAGAAAAACAGTTTTCCACATAGAGTGGTGGACACTTGGAACAAACTGGACAATGAAATAGTGTGCGCAAAATCCATTCATGAGTTTAAGAGCAAACTAGACACTGCGAGATACAAAGGCGGGACACCACGAACGTAGCTCCCCTTCCCGCAAAATACAGCTAGTTAAAACTAGGTACATACACACACACAGACACACACTTCAACGAACGGACGGCATAGACGACGTTCTGAAGAAAAAGTGAAATTTCGTGGATATCAAAGCAAAGGAAGTACCTATTGTATTTACAGGGTGGGGGGAAATTGCTCGTGGTGTAGGGAAAGTAAGGAAAAAGGAGAAGGGGAGGGATTACTGAGGGAAATGGAAGGAAATGAGGAAGGTGAGGACTTGGCCCAGGCAGGCAGACGAAATCTAAACAAACGAGGGGCGGACCAATTTAGCGATGATGAAATGTCTAACAAAAATGTAAAGATTAGAAGTATAGATAAGAGCAATACAGTAGAAGATGATGAGAATATTTTCCAGGGATTTAAAGAGGGTGGGGGGGACACAAACCCCCCCGATTAACAAGACTAGAAGAGAAACTCGATAAGATGATCGAGCACTGGGAATTTAAGTTCGGTCACGTTAACAACATTGTGCAGAGAGTTGAAAAATTGGAAGAACTAGAGAAGGCGAACAAAAACTTAACTAAGGAAATTGAAGAATTAAAAAAAAACAGTTAAAAGAAGTAAAAGAAGAGAATAAAGTCTTAAAGGAGAATAATAAGGAGAACAAGGAGGGTTGGAAAAAAATATAAGAAAATAGCAAAGATGCATTCACTGACATAATCAGACAGCAAATGAATGAACAAACTGAAGACTCAGTTATTAAAGTGATGAGACAGAAGGAGAATATAGTAAGAGACTTAGCAGACAGAAAGAAATGTATAATTATATTAGGAATGGAAGAGAAACATAACCCAGATAGAACCACAAGAATCAAAGAGGAAAATGAAAAAGTAAGAAATTTACTAGAATTAGTTCAGGAAGATGAACCAGAAATAATGAAACAAATCGAAGAGAAATTCAGGCTCGGGAAATATAGTACAGACAAGACCAGACCAATTAAGATTAAATTCAAGTCACAAACAACGGCAGAGAATATCTTATCCAAAACAGGGAAACTAGCAACAAGTGAACAATACAAAAAGATATGGATAAAAAGAGAAATGAATAAAGAGGAAAGAGAGGAAGAAAAACAGAAAAGACTTGAAGCAAAGGAAAAAAACGAGATAAGAACGGAGTCAGAGAAAGAGAGATTCTATTGGAGAGTAGTGAACATGAAACTAAGGAAGTTCGACATACAAGAGAAAAACAAAAGGGAAACAGAGAACACAATGGAAGTGGCAGAAAACTAAGAGTGTCTTACACAAATATAGATGGATTAATAACAGGATTGAATGAGCTGAATGATTATTTGAAGGAAAAAGAACCAGACATAATGGGAATTGTAGAAACAAAATTAAAAGGTCCACTACCACCCAACAGTGTAGGACATGATGCATATAATTATTGGATTAGAAACAGAGTGAAAAAGGAAGGGGGTGGAGTTATGTTCCTGACTAAGAAGGATATAAACGTGAAGTGTGTCACATATGGAAAGAATACAGTAGAGATGATAATGATGGAAGTAGAAGACAGAGATAAGAAGAGCAGAAAGTTTGTGATAAATTATGTGCCCCCGAAAACAGCCTCATGGGAGGAGAGTGAACATAAAAGTATGTTAGAGGACACAAAGATAGCATTAAACAAGATAATGGAAGAGGGAGGAAAAATAGTTATGATGGGCGACTTTAATTGCAAAGAAATCTGCTGGGAAGAAATGACAGTAAAGGGTGGAGATGACTCATGGGGAAACGCTCTACTTGAGATGGTTACTGACCATACAATGACACAATGGATACAGGAGAACACTAGGTATAGAAATGAAGAAGAACCATCGAGACTAGACCTAATAATTACATCTGAACCTAGAATAGTGGACAAAATTGAATATAAAACACCAATAAGTAAAAGTGACCACATATTGATTGAACTGGAACTTAATGAAGAAAAATATATGAAAAGAAATGAACAATATAGAAAAGGAAGAATGATGTATGAAAAAACAAACTTTGATAAAATAAGAGAATTCTTTCAAAAGGAAAATTGGGAAGAAATATACAAAGAAACAACAGTAGAAGAGAAATGGAATGTTTTGACAAAAATTTACAAAAAAGGAGTGGAAAAGTATGTCCCAAGACAAAAACAAGAATTAGAATATGTAAAATGCTGGTACAACAAAAGTTGTAGGGAGTTAAAAGACAAAAGAGACAAAGCCTGGACCAGATAGAAAAAAGACAGACCTGAAAAATGGAAAATATATACCTGTTATAGAAATGAATATGTACAAACGTGCAGAGAGGAAAAGAGAAAATATGAAAAAGATGTTATAGAAAAGTGTAAAGATCAACCAAAACTATTCTACAGATTTGTAAACAATAAACTGAAAAACAAACAAGACTTGGAGAAATTAAGACAAGAGGGAGTTGAATACACTGAGGAAATGGAAATGGCGGAAATTATGAACAAACATTTTAAATCAGTGTTTACAAGGGAGAATATACAACCTGAAGAGAACGAATGGAAAGAGAAAGTCCCCCCTATGGAAGAAATAGAAGTAACAAAGAATGAAATATTAACACACTTGAGTAATCTTGATGTCAGAAAATCGCATGGACCAGATGAAATAGCAAACTGGATACTGAAAGAATGCAGGAATGAACTGGCAGACAAAATACATAGCATACTAAATAGTTCCTTGAAAGAAGGAAAAGTTCCAGAAGATTGGAAAAAAGCAAATATAGTACCTATATATAAAGGAGGAAATAAAGAAGAACCTACCAACTATAGACCAGTCTCTCTAACAAGTACAATAGCAAAAATTTGTGAAAGAATTATCAAAAGTAGATGGGTAAAATATTTAGAAAAAAACAAAGTGTTAAATCCAAGGCAATTTGGATTCAGACAAGGACGATCATGCGTCACCAATTTAATATGTTTCTATTCAAGGCTAATAGATATAATACAAGAAAGAGATGGATGGGCTGATTGTGCATTTCTAGACCTAAAAAAAGCTTTTGACAAAGTACCACATAAGAAGTTGCTTAAGAAATTAGAAACTGAAGGAGGAATACAGGGCAAACTGCTAAATTGGATGGAAGACTTTTTGCAAGAAAGAAAAATGAGAGTAGTGATAAGAAACCAGCACTCAAAATGGGATGAAGTAATAAGCGGTGTTCTGCAGGGAACAGTTCTGGCCCCAATAATGTTTGCTATATATATTAATGATATGGATGAAGGAATTGAAAGCTATATGAGCTTCTTTGCAGATGATGCAAAACTACTGAAAAGAGTGAAAACTGAAGAAGATTGTGAATCACTACAGAGAGATCTAAATAAAGTACAAGAATGGAGTAGGAAGTGGGAGATGGAGTTCAATACAAAAAAGTGTAGTATAATGGAATTTGGAAAAAGCAAAAACAGAATAACAGGAGCATATAAATTGGGAGAAGAAGGAATAAAAAAAGTAGAAAATGAGAAGGACCTGGGAGTCATTGTTATGAATAATATGTCACCTGAGAAACATATAAATAAGATTTTTGGAGAAACTTATAATTTAATAAGAACAATCAAAGTTGCATTTACATACCTGGATGAAGAAATGGTGAAGAAAATCCTAATCACCCTGATAAGACCAAGATTGGAATATGCAGCAATGATATGGTCACCAAGTACAAAAAAATGTATAAAAAAACTTGAAAGAATACAAAGAGCAATTACAAAATTGGCACCAACACTCTCAAAACTATCATATGAAGAGAGACTAGAAAAACTTAAACTACAGACACTAGAGCAAAGAAGAGAGAGAGGAGATTTGATAGCTATTTACAGAATCATGAAAGGCATGGAAATTACTGATAGAGAGAATCTGATAAAATGGGATGACAGAAATACAAGAGGACACGGAAAGAAAATAAAAAAAGACAGCTATAGAAGAGATTTGAAAAAGAACAGCTTTCCTCACAGAGTAATAGACAGTTGGAACAAGTTAGATGAGAAAGTGGTGTGTGCAAAAACAATACAGTACATGAATTTAAAAATAGTTTAGATAAAATGAGATATGATGACGGGACCTCACGAGCATAGCTCCCCTTCTCGTAAAATACAACTAGGTAAATATAACTAGGTAAATACACACACACCTTGTGGCACTGTGGTTAGAGTTCTTGTCTGCCACTACAGCAGTCCAGGTTCGACTCTCGCCCAGGGCTAAAATAATTTCAGTATCACTTCGCTGCGGTTTTTTTTTTTCGCAGGGGTTCCTTGAGACGTAATTTATTTTAAAGGTTACGCGAGGGTAAAAAGGTTGAGAAACGCTGATCTAAAGGGTTACACTCAGGTAAATAAAGTGTCCTGGTGACAGGGAGATTAAAAGAGGAACCCTTGGAATGGAAGGAATCTGACTTGTTACTTTCCCCATGAATGTAATTGCCTGACATTATTTAGAATAAAATGCATGAAACACAGCATCACAAGGAAACTAGTTAAGATATTCAAGTTTTGCTAGGTTCCTAAGCTAAATGAAATAATTTGTCAATAGCCAGGATAGTCGGTGAAGTAGGTGGGGAACAGACAATACCCTAACGGACAAAATCCCAATCAGTAGGTTAGGTTAGGTCAGCATTTCCCAACCTTTTTCTGACCATAGCACCCCCTGTTGTCATGTCTAAGCAGTCCAGCACCCCTATCTAGTTATTAGAAGGATAAAAGAAAGTGAAGTGTATTGCATGATGATTTATTTTCTTGATTCCTTAAAACTGAAACAAATTGACAATATTGTTTGTGGAATAAATAGGAACACCCTAGAAAAAAATAATAGCATGTAAAAAAGTCAAATATGTACAACTGGGTAATCAGTGATACATATATCAATGTGATTTTTGTGTGCATCACTTACCAGCACCCCCTATAATTGATTTCAGCACCCCCAATTGGGTTTTTGTCATGTGTTCGGAGTAGGTCATCACGTCACAAGGAACGAAGGTTGGACCATGGAATTAGCATCATATGATAACGTACGTGACGTCCTCGACTAACGACCCTAATTGGTACCCCGTTCTTAATTAGAGAAATTCTTGAGTCGAAGAACAAGTAAAGCCCTGAGGTCAAACCAACAACGAAGCCGCTAGATGTGAAAGTATAAAAAAAAAGGCCAGACACAGGCATGTCAAAATATACAAAAAAAGAAAAAAAAAAAAAACGTAGACCAGGGAGTAGTAATAAATTATTGATGACGTTAGATTCATAGGTAATAAGGTAAACAAATGGAGATTATGTTAGACGATTAAATGGAACATTACTGCCCCAGAGTCGACTGTAGTCTCCTAGTCGGGAGTAGAAGGAAGAGGTGAAAAAGAGAGAGAGAGAGTGAGAGAGGAAGAGGTGGAGTTGGAGGAGGAGGAATCTGTGACAAAGGTCCAGCGACACTCGATATATGTCCAACCCAAGACGGTCCATGTCGACAGATCAACGACGACGACAGACGAAACGGCGGCAGGACCGAGATGTAGACAACAAAACCACGCTCTTACATATGGATACGTAAAGTTCGAACAACGCGAATTCAAATCTAAATATGATAACTGGAAAACTATGATATAGAAAGGATATAAAATATATAGTTGGAAATATACATGAATTTAAGGTTAGGCATGATCAATTGGAGAGTTGGATACGAGACTTGACAAGCGTTGATCCTTTCCTATATACTTAAGTTAGGTACAATCGGGTAAATACATACGCACATACGACTACAGTGTTCCGGTGAGGTGAGATGCGATGAGTGAAGTTGTGTGATGATGCTGAGGTCTTTGTGGCTGGTGCCAACGGAGGTGACTGTGAAGTCCAATTCATGATCCACATATCCTTCCAGATGTGGATCAGGAGGATAAACTCTGTTTTTGAGCTGATGTCTTTTTGCCCACCCAACCAAGCGAGCATACTGAAGATGGTCGACCCCGTATAAGGTTAGGGTAGGGTTAGGTTCCGCAAATTCCCTAAGTCCGCAAATTATGAATGCACGAATACAGAATGGATGGTTTCCAGAGCAGTTGGTGTGATGTTACACCTCTTGAGTGTTTTTTTTTTTTTTTTTTTTTTTTTTTTTTTAGCTGATCTTTGTAGCGTTTTTTTCTTACACCCCCCCCCCCTGCGTTGCGACGTGCATTAGGTAGTTGCCTGGATAGAATTTGTCGGGGTAGACGGTTCTCAGCCATGCGGATGACGTGAGCTACCCATTGCAGCTGTCGCTTTGCTAGCGATGCTTCAATGCTTGATATTTGTGCACGTTGCGTTGCGAGTCGTTACTCCAACTCATGGGCGGGGAGTTAGGTTTGTGTGCGCGTGTAAGGTCACAGTATTACCCATAGATCGGTCATATATGAGCTCTGAGCTCTCTTCAGGGAGGGTAATAGCTGTCGATCACGAGTCCAACACGTAATCCAAGACCATGGCGAATCACACACAAAAATATATGCATACACACAAACATACATACATACATGCATGCTTACGCACACACGCACATATATATGCATACATACAAACACATACATACATGCATGCTTACGCACACACACGCACATATATATACATGCATACAAACATACATACGTACATACATATATGCATGCTTACGCACACACACACGCACATATATATGCATACATATAAACATACATACATACATGCATGCTTACGCACACACACGCACATATATATGCATACATACATACATGCATGCTTACGCACACACACACGCACATATATATGCATACAAGCATACACACGAGTACGTGAGGAGGTATAGTCCAAGTTAAAACCAAGTGTGAATTTGTAACCAGGTATGGTAGCTAGATAGTAAAAGACGGGGCCTCACGAGCATTGCTCCTTTCCTGTATACTACAATTAGGTAAATACCATTGCAGAAGAAATCACTTCCAAGTATATATACTTGTCTCTTTTTTGTACTTGTACCTTGAAAATGTCTGAATAAACGAAAGCGCTCGTTCTCCTTTCTGTTATTTTCCTAGTGGTTTGTCAGCACACAAATGCCAATATGTAAACCATCGCGCGGGCGCGCACTAATGATTAGCGGTCATGTAACTTTTCTCAAAGTTTTTCTTCTAAAAAATACACGTGCATACGCACGCATACACACACACAGACAGTTATAGTAGAGATTTGAAAAAGAACAGCTTTCCCCACAGAGTAATAGACATTTGTAACAAGTTAGATGAGAAAGTGATGTGTGCAAAAACTCTTCACGAATTTAAAAACAGTCTAGATAAAATTAGATATGAAGACGGGACGCCACGAGCAGAGCTCCCCTTCCCGTAAAATACAACTAGGTAAATACACACACACACACACACACACACACACACACACATAGCATTACCCATAGATCGGACCTACGAGCTCTGAGCTCTCTTCCAGGAGGGAAATAGCTGTCGATCACGAGTCCAACACGTGATCCAAAGACCAAGTGAATGAATGAATACACACACACACACACACACACACTAGTTAATGACTAGTAATCGTATACCTATTCTCTGCAGACATTTTTTTTCTATTTTCTTCCTATTTTTTAATTTACTATTTTCTGTTTATCTCTAAATTTACATTATTTCCTTTACAAATCAAAATTTTTGTCATGGTCATTACAGGATCACAAGAGTATTCGAGGGACAAAAGTCTTCTGAGACCTCTCGGGCAACTTCCATGTAAATCATCTTCCAAGATGGCGAGCCGTTTAATCAAGTTAATGATAAGGTAAGTTGGAGAAGATTTGAATATAACTTTAGATTGAATTCTAGATAACTTGATCTAACTGACCAGATTCGTCAGAACACGTTAAAGATGGACAGACGTAAGCTTGATGGCCAAGATGACAAAGAAGAAATTAATTTTGTAACACAAGAATACTTCCCATATCCGAACCAATTGACACACACACACACACACACACACACACACACACACACACACACACACACACACACACACACACACACACACACACACACACATACACACGGGACACCACGAGCATAGCTCCCCTTCCCGTATAATACAACTAGGTAGGTAAATACACACACACGCACATACACGTACACACACACTCACACGGGTCATCACTAGCATAGCTCCCCTTCCCGTATAATACAACTAGGTAGGTAAACACACACACACACACACACACACACACACACACACACACACACACACACACACACACACACACACACACACACACACACACACACACACACACACACACACCGGCTTGCTGGTGTAGTGGTGCCGCGCTCGACCGCTGAATCAGCGGTCTGAGGTCGAGTCTCCACCCAGAGCTGAAAAACATCACAACACTACTACAAGCCGGTACCCAGCTCTGGTGGGCAAGGAGTTGGTGTATGTGTGTGTTTACCTAACTAGTAGTATTATACGGGAAGAGGAGCTATGCTCGTGGTGTCCCGTGTGTGTGTGTGTATTCACTTGGTCTTTGGATCACGTGTTGGACTCGTGATCGACAGCTATTTCCCTCCTGGAAGAGAGCTCAGAGCTCGTAGGTCCGATCTATGGGTAATGCTATGACCTTGCACACACACACACACCCAACTCCCCGCCCACGAGAGTCAGAGTAACGACCCGAAGCGCAGCGGTACCGAAATAATTTCGGCCCTGGGCAGGATTCGAACCAAGAACTACGGGCCACTATAGTGGCAGTTCAGCGCTCTACCAACTGCGCCACCGAGTCGTGTGTGTGTGTGTGTGTGTGTGTGTGTGTGTGTCAATTAGTTCGGATATGGGAAGTATTCTTGTGCTCGTAGGGTCCCGTCTCCTATCCAATTTGTCATACCTAGCCTCAAATTGTGTATGTGTAAGGTCTCACCATTACCCATAGATCGGGCGATATATGAGTTATCATCCGGGAGGGTAATAGCTGTCGATCACGAGTCCAGCACGTGATCCAAGACCATGGCTGATCACATGCTTCGTGTGTGTGTGTGTGTGTGTAAGGTCACATCATTACCCATACATAGATCGGTCCATATAACTCGAAGCTCTCACCCGAAGGACGATTGCTGTCGATCACGATCCCAACACGTGATCGAGAACCATGGCGAATCACGTGCTTAAGGGAGGAGTAGCGTGTTGAAATGCGATTTACGTGAGACACTCTTGGGCGTTCCGTATCACCTCCGCCATTGACGTGTTGGTTTTTGATGTGTCGACACCCTCGATGACAACGATGTGTGTGTGTGTTTGTGTGTACGCAAGGTCCATATGGACCTTGTGTGTACGTTAGCGCTCGCACGCTCGGTCGTGTAGACCGTAAATAATTATCCATAAAATTTACTGAGCAAAGTAAAATTTTCCATATATTTTTCTGTAAATATAGTGAAACAAGTTTTTTTTTTTTTTTTTTTATACAAAATACAGTTTGATGTCATGTCACTTGTGATCGTTTTTAGAGGAGGAACAGCCTGCGATACAATGTCGACATCATCCCACGGAGACCCACACTCCCTATATCTTCGAAACACAATATAAGGAATGTTGTGCGTGTCAACATTATACCCCCCTCCCCTCCCTTCCCTCCCCGATCTAATCTTACCACAAACAGACACGCCCGTTAACCACAGCAGTTCCCTAACTACTGATAATATTTGTAAATATTGTGAATTTGACGACAATTATCGATGTCAATCATGCAATGGACGTTGAGTTGGGAAGAGAAAGGTTTGAAGGTGGCGAATATCTTAATTAGCTAAGATTGCGGATGAATTTATTCATATTTCAGAAGAAGTAGAAGACTTGTAAGATATGCTGAGTGACCTGAATAAGGGAAATCTCAAAGTAGGGTTAAAGATGAATAAAAATAAAACCAAAGTAATGTTCAACACGAAAGCTCAAAGCAAAGAGGTTATACTTGAAGGTGAGAATCTTGAGGAAGTTGAAGAGTATAGTTATTTAGACCAGATGGTGAAATTGACTAAATATCATGATAATTAAATAAATAGGCGTATCATAATTACTTTGAAAATGTTTGTTAAATATAAGATCATGAGAGGCTCTGTATTTTTATGTTTGAAACGCTAAGTTTACTATCAATGCGTACCATTATATACGGATGAGAATTCGGAAACTGACGAAGGCGATGGAGTCAAAGCTAAGGAGTGCACAGAGAAGAATGGAGAGATCAATGATGAGAATAACGTGGAAAGACAGAAAGAGAGCAAGTTGGGTGAGATAGCAGACTGAAGTGAAAAATATTGAGGAGACGGTAAAAGAGAGGAAGTGGAACTGGGAAGGTTAGTTGAGGCAGTAAATTTAGCTGTAGAGGTTAATATTGTACCAGAATTTACAAAGGAAGAAATAGCGTTTACTCTGAAAAGTAGGAAAAGCATCTGTCTGGGGTAGAAAATATATCGAGAGACCTTCTGAACGACGCAGGGAAAGAAGCTCACTGTAGATTAACTCAGTTATACGTCAAGTGTTTACGTTAAGTAAGCGTTCCTGAATCATGGTGCAATGCTGTAGTGATTTTACTTCATGAAAAAGAAGGTCAGAACGACTTCAGTAACTACCGACCGATTAGCTTGTTATCAAATGTATATAAAGTATTTACTAATATCCTTACAAATCGACTAAATAAATTTTAGATGGAACCAACCAAAAGGACGGGCAGGCTTGAAGCGGATATTCGAC
>NC_134781.1:14297363-14302363 GCF_046742065.1 Oratosquilla oratoria | reverse complement strand
CACCAGATCTAAAGGGAGTCTACACTACCGTCGTACCCCCCACCCTCATGTACGCCTCCCCGTCCTATTCATCATCACTCAGTATCACACAGAGGAGTAAATTAGAGAGAGTACAAAGAAGAGCGTGCAGAATTATCTTGGGTGGTCAGTATGAGGGATAAGAACACGCCCTCACCACCCTCAGCCTGCCAAGAGTGTCCGACAAGCACAGTGAGGCACTGAGTAAGTTTGGACTTGACCTAATGTTCCACCCACGTCACCGTCACTTCCTCCCACCGGACACCACAACCACCCGCCATGCAACACGGCATTCTAACAAGATCAAACCCATCAGAGCACCGAGGACTGACTGATACAAGAACAGTGCTATTCCATCCATTGTTCGCACAATAAACTCATTATAAAACTTAGATTAGGCATATCACTCTTATAATTACTGTATTATTCATAAAAGTACTCTATTGTATCATTGTCAGTGTATCACTGCTATCTCAATAAACCTATTATTATTATTATTATTACACACACACACACACACACACACACACACACACACACACACACACACACACACACACACACACACACACACACACACACACGCACACACACACATTAGATGTTCTCATTGTTCGTGACGGAGACAAGCTTGCTTTTACCGTCTATAGAAAAGAAACCCATTCTGGTACTTATCTTCATTTTTTCAGCAGTCACCCAGACAAAGTAAAAAGTAGCGTCGCTTCAGGATTATTCCTTCGAGCTCTTAGAATTTGCAGCCCCCAGTTTCTTGAAGGAGAATTTAACATTATAAAATCTCAACTTAGTAATTTAGCTTACCCGGATTGGTTCTTGGTCAAAGCCCTCAGCCGAGCGAGATCCAATTTTTTCAACACCACCCCCACTTCCTCTAATTTTTCATTGGGTAAGAGCTCTTTAATCGTTCCCTTTTCTGAATCATTCATTCCCTCGACCAAGTTTCTTCCCAAAGACAAATTAAATTTGATTAATTATTACCCTAACACCATTAATAAAAAGGTGGTAAATGTCCATCAAAGGTTAAAAGAAGAACAGAGCCAAGGGGTTTATTCGATTCCATGTAAAGGTTGTGACTTAGTTTACATCGGACAGACTGGAAGGGATTTGAATACCAGGATGATTGAACATAAACGTTCCATTAAATATGCACAAGATAGCTCAGCTGTGTTCCAACATGTTAAGCAATTTAAACATTGTTTAGATTGGGACAGAGCTGAGCTTATTTATAAATCCAGATGTGAGTTCAGGAGAAAAATGGTAGAATCTACGATCATTGAATTTCAGCCCAACATGAATATTTCAAAGGGGCAATGGTCCCCGGACATAATGTCCGGACTCTTCATCTCCAACTTAGTGAAAGCTCATTTGCCTCCTGACCTCACATACGGAGTGAGCCGAGGGTAGAGATATCTTCCCATGTTCCCCTTTCTTTTGTTAAGGGTGCTACTTAAACAGCACGCCCTCTCTTATTTGTATCTACTGAAGAGGATTGCAGTTTGCAATCGAAATATATAGATTCCCCGTTTCCAGTCTTTTCTACTCCAACAGTGGTTTCTACGTTATTGACAAATGTGTGATTACATTTTTCACCTGTAATATATATATATATATATATATATATAATATGTGTATATATATATATATATACGTATATATGTATATGTATATATATATGTATATATATATATACGTATATATGTATATGTATATATATATATATATATATATATATATATATACTGTATATATATATACACCTGAATGAATAGTTCGGTGGAGGGTTGGATGGATGAATGGATGGATGGATGAGTGACCTAGTATAGATGGGGCTCGATGTTTTACGCCCACGTCCTTGTAAAAAATAATTATAAAAAAATGAGAGGACCTCAGGGTTCGCTACTGAGAGGAATGTGGAGTCAAGAGTCAAGCACTAAGAGGCACGTGAAGATCGAAAGGGTCAAGAACTTTTGGTTTTGACCATAGGACAAAGAGCCTCGAAGATCCTTCATCTGGGATGATCCTCCTCTTGGTCGTCAAGAGACGACCGCACTCGCCTTCCTCCTCCCACTTTGCCGGAGTACGTGCTCAAGACGACGATGACCCACACGTCTCCGGCCGAAGATCTGGACCGACAAGCCGCAAGAAGACATCAAGAGACAAGAAGAAATTTGAGGAACCTGAAGAGCGGCCATCGAGGGACAAGAACAACGTCGAGGGACGTAAGGAACGGCCATCAAGAGGCACAACACTGGCTCTGGACACAGCGAAGAAGACTCGGTGAGAAGGACCACATCAAGCGAGGAATTCCTTGACTCCCACCACCAGCGACGTAGTTGGAGGTCTGACGAAGACTGATGACCACACGTGCCGTGGTGGTTGACGTCAAAGGAGGTCCTCGTGGTCCTTCTGCATTACTGACTTGCTTGATCAAAAAAGTTCCAAGAGAAGGACCACATCAAGCGAGGAATTCCTTGACTCCCACCACCGGCGACGTAGTTGGAGGTCTGACGAAGACTGATGACCACACGAGCCGTGGTGGTTGACGTCATAGGAGGTCCTCGTGGTCCTTCTGCGCCAAGAGGCATTACTGGCTAGCTTCCTCAAGAAAGTTCCAGGAGAAGGACCACATCAAGCGAGGAATTCCTGGACTCCCACCACCGGCGACGTAGTTGGAGGTCTGACGAAGACTGATGACCAAACGAGCCGTGGTGGTTGACGTCAAGGAGGTCCTCGTGGTCCTTCTGCGTCAAGAGACAGTAAGCAACCGATGTGAACTTGGTTGACTTGGCCAGAGTTGACGGACCGGCATTTTTGTAGAAGGACCTCAATAAATTGATAATTGTTGGTTGTTTTATTTTTCCTTTCTCCCGTCGTTGTTGGGTGGGTCGACGATTTTGTGGAAAGACTTCAATAAACTTGTTGTTGATTGTTTTATTTTTTCCTTTTATTCTGTCGCTTTAAAAACGCATTGTATATGCATTTATCGAAAAATTAAACAAACACATAATAAGTTCTGATGTCTTATTTTTCTCCCTTTTCCTACTCAACAAAAATATCATATTTCTCTTTTGGAACCTTTGAATTTTGGTGACTTTATAGACAATACGAAATCATTATCGTAAGGTAATAATCGATGGATTTTTTTCCCCTCAAGCTATGTTCTTTATCGACATGAATCCTGAAAAACAAAGGGTATTCCAGGAACAAGGCCAGAAAAAAGGAACAATTTCAAGTGACATGAAGATTCGGACCGTAGTCTCTTCCAATTGAACCTGAAAATCTCTTTCAAGCAAGCTGTAAACAGTTCAGATTGAATCTGTATCGCCTTGCCGTACTCCTTTCTCGATCTTTATATTTTCTGGATCTTTATTTAGTCAAACTATCGTAGTACCGTTCGCATAAATGTTTTCTAGAACCTTTACGATCTGTTCGTTTTGACCCATCTTGCATAGAAAGTTTAGTATTACAATTAGTTCTAATGAGTCAAAGGTATTTTCGTAATCTACAAAAGCCAAACAAAGAGGTATATTGTATTCTATCGATTTCTCGATTAGTCTGCAAATGGTGTAGAGTCGAATATCCACTTCAAGCCTGCCCGTCCTTTTGGTTGGTTCCATCTAAAATTTACTTAGTCTATTTGTAAGGATGTTGGCAAATACTTTATATACATTTGATAACAAGCTAATCGGTCGGTAGTTACTGAGGTCGTTCTGACCTCCTTTTTCATGAAGTAAAATCACTACAGCATTGCACCATGATTCAGAAACGCTTTCTTAACGTAAACACTTGACGTATAACTGAGTAAATTTACAATGAGCTTCTTTCCATGCGTCTTTCAGAAGATCTATCAATATGATATCTTCCCCATATGCTTTCCCTACTTTTCAGAGTAAACGCTATTCCTTACTTTTGTAACTTTTGGTACAATATTAACCTCTACAGCTAAATTTACTGGCTCAACTAATCTTCCCAATTCCACTTCCTCTCTTTTACCGCCTCCACAATATCTTTCACTTCAGTCTATTTTCTCACCCAGCTTGTTCTCTTTCTGTCTTCCAACATTATTCTCATCATTGATCTCTCCATTCTTCTCTGTGCACTCCATAGCTTTGACACCATCGCATTCGTCAGTTTCTAAATTTTCATGTGTATATAATGGCACGCATTATATTGATAGTAAACTTTGCATTTCAAACATAGAAATACAGAGCCTCTCATGACTTTATATTTACCAAACATTTTCAAAGCAATTGTGATACGCCTTTTTATTTCATTATCGTGATCTTTAGTTTCTTTCACCATCTGGTCTAAATAATTACTCTTCAACTTCTTCAAGAATCTCATCATCGATTAATCTCTTTAGGCTATCGAGTTGAACATTACTATAGTTTTATTTTTATTCATCTTTAGCCCTGCTTTGAGACTTCCCTTATTCAGATCACTCAGCATATCTTACAAGTCTTCTGCTTTTCCTGAAATATGAATAAAGTCATCTGCAAGTCTTAGGTGATTAAGATATTCGCCATTAACCCCCCAAACCTTTTTCTTCGCAACTCAATTTTTCGCATAAAGATTTTATACAATCTTTACGATCTGTTCGTTTGCACCATGCGTCCGTAGCGAATTTATTATTGCTATTTGTTCCAACGAGTCAAAGTCCTTCTTGTAAACTACAAAAGCTAAAACAAGAAAAGAGGTCTTTCATATTCTGTCGGTTTCTTAATTAGTTAATTCATCGTCTGCAAATGGTCTAGAGACGAATATCCGCTTCTAAAGCCTGCCTGTTATTTAGCTTGTTCCCATCTAAAACGTTATTTATTCTATTTGAAAGGATCTCTTGGAAAATACTTTGTAGAGCAGAAACAGCGGTGGGTTTCTATTTAGGGTTCGTTCTGGCTGACGCCAGGCGATTTGATCCAGTTAAAAGATAACTAAAAGAATATGGCGAAGTGCAATCTAGCAAG
>NC_134781.1:14284863-14294863 GCF_046742065.1 Oratosquilla oratoria | reverse complement strand
GTTCTGTTTAAAACGGCAGTATTGTTATTGATATTCAATTTCATCTTAGGATATAAATCTTTTCCATCTCGCTAACTGTCCCATGTATATTTTTGAATGTAAGTGCCAACCTTCAGATATAATACTTTCTTTTGTATTGTTTTATAGTACGTTAAGAAACAAATGGAAGGATATTGAAATCCAGTTTACGCTCATCCGGTTAATAGCATTAATTATAATTAGTTTTATTATTAAAAAAAGTGAGAATGATAAGATGAAATTATATATATCTATATATATATATATATATATATATATACAGAATATATATATATATATGTATGTATACATATATGTATATATATATATTTATAAAAATATATATATATATATATATATACATATAGACACACACACACACACACACACACCCCACACCCCAGATATATATATATATATATATATATATATATATATATATATATATATGTATACATATATATATTTATATATACATATGTGAAGACATCCTGACAGGTTGTAAGAGGAGTAGAGGGAAACCCACAAGTAGAACAGGAGTTTATTCCTTGACTAGTTTCGCACAGTGATGCTTCTGAAGAAGCATCACTGTGCGAAGCTAGTCAAGGAATAAACTCCTGTTCTACTTGTGGGTTTCCCTCTACTCCCATATATATATATATATATATATATATATATATATATATATATATATATATATATATATATATATATATATATAAGTACCCCACATTTATAGTTTGCTAGCTGTGGAACTGGACCTTCCCTTAACTTCTCTTCCTCCTCCTCTTCAACCTCCACCTCCTCTTCCTCAACCTGCAACTCCACTCGCTACGTCCCTGTAAACAGGAAGAAGTCTTATAAAGGAGGAACATTTATTTTATAGAAAGAGGAATGTGGAGTCAACTGTCAAATACTAAGAGGAACGTGAAGGTGAAAAGGATCAAGATCTTTTGGTTTTGGCCGAAGGAGAAAGATCCCGAAGACCCTTCATCGGGGATGGTCCTCCTCTTGGTCGTCAAGAGACGACCGCGCTCGCCTTCCTCCTCCCACTTCGCCGGAGTACGTGCTTAAGACGACGCAGGACCCAGACTACTCCGGCCGAAGATCTGGACCGAAAAGGCGCAAGAACACAGTGAGGGACAAATACGACATCGAGGGACTTAAGAATCAGCCACCGAGGGACAAGAAAGTTGGACTTCGAGGGACCTTAATTAGGAACGAAGATAGAGGGACACATCACTGGCTCTCCACCTCCTCAAGAAAACTCCAAGAAGAGAAGGACCACATCAAGAGAGGAATTCCTTGACTCCCAACGGCGATGGAGTTAGAGGTCTGGCAAGGACTGATGACGACACGCGCCATGATGGTCGAAGTCACGGAGGTCCTCGTGGTCCTTCGCCAGAAGAAAAGAGAGCGAGTGATGTGACCCTCGAAGACTTGGCGAGAGCCGACGGACCGACAATTTTGTAAAAAAGCCCTAAATAAACTTATACTTGTTGTTTGTTTTATTTTTTCCTTTATTCTGTCGCTGTTGGGTCTGCAATTTTGTAAAAAGACTTCAAGAAACTTAGTTGTTTTATTTCTTCCTTTATTCTGTCGCTTTAAAGATCCATGATAAGTTTGGATGTTATATTTTCTCATCATTTCCTTCTCTAGAAAAATATCATATATCTCTTTTGGGAGCTTTGAACTTTGGCGACTTTATAGACGATATGTCGAATCTTTATCATAACGCAACAACTGATGGATTTTTTTCTCTCAAACTGTGTCCTTTATCGACGTGAATCCTGATAAACAAAGGGTTTTTGGGAGCAGGGCCAGGAAAAAAAGGAATCTGAGGGTAGTGCGGGATTTGAACCTACAACTAAGCGAATGTACGAGAAACGCGCTTCCATGTCTGCACATTTTACATACATGTGTGTATGTGTATGTGTGTGTTCTTGTGAGTGTGTGTCTGTGTGTGATTCACTATGATCTTTGATCACGTGTTGGTCTCGTGATCGACAGCTATTTCCCTCCTTGAGGAGAGCTCAGAACTCATATATGACCGATCTATGGATAATGCTGTGACCTTATACGTACACACACACTCAATTCCCCGCCCACGAGAATTGGAGTAACGACTCGCAGCGCAGTGATACTAAAATTATTTCAGCCCTGGGCGCGGTTGGAACCCGGACTACCGTAGTGGGGGTTGGGAGCTCTACCACCGCGCAACCGAGTCGTGTGCGCGCGCGCGCGCGCGCGTGTGTGTGTGTGTGTGTGTGTGTGTGAGAGAGAGAGAGAGAGAGCGTGTGTGCGTATATTTGTGTGTAAATATATATATATATATATTATATATATATATATATATATATATATATATATATATATTCGATTGAAGACCAGAGCTAATTCAATATCCACTATCTTCTTAGTGACTTTCTCAATTTCGGGCATACCTTCGACGCGCATATAAAAACTGCTCTTCCTGGGAAAATTTTCACTCTGAAATAATGCGCGTTAAACAAATCCTCATTAACAACGGTTTTCCCAACTTTCTCATTGACAAAGAGACGAGACTTTTCATCACACGCAACACAACACAACACGGACAAAACAACACACATTCCACACACACAGTTTATTACAAAAACCAAAACACACCAGCGCACAAAACAGACGAACGTGTCCTCAAAGACATCCTCGCACGTAACGTCACATGCACCAACCCACACGACAAATTGACCCTCATCATATACTACAAAAACACAAAAGTCTCTAACCTTATCATGAAAAATAACATGACTAAAAACAACTCTCTCCTCAAACAGACTAATGTGGTATACCAATTCACTTGCCCAAAAGAAGTTTGGAAACTTCTCCCCAATGACTCGTACATTGCTGTTGCCACTATCTCTGTGAGCAGGAGATTCACCATGCACGCTAGTGAAGGTAGCACACGCAAACACATGACACAAACACACAACAAAACTCCAGGCAAGATTTAGTCAACAACACAAAAATACTTAAACAATGTAACAACACCAAGAAACTACACATCTTAGAAAGAGTCTACATTACACAATACACTCCTATCATTAATATACAGACAGACACAGTTAGTACCTTACAACTACACAGCGAGGCTGCGTGGCAACAAGGCCCAAACGTCCGGCTACCGTGACCAGCTGTCCAGCGACGTCCTGTTGATACGAAGACCTCACCTCCGTCCAGTACCTGACTCCTAACTCTCCTAGTTCCCCCCTTTTTACTTGTATTTAAACTCCTGTTCTGTATATGTAATCTCACTTACCTGAAGATGGTTGGATGACTCAACCGAAAGCTTGTATTTATATTTTGTGTTATGTTTTTCGTTACAATAACATCATGGATCTCGGAAGTATTGTGTTTGACCTCCCCTCAAGAATCAAACAAACTATTCGGAAAATTGAGAAAATCACTAACAAGATAGTGGATATTGAATTAGCTCTGGTCTTCAATCGAACGTGTCTACAAGAAAACTTAGTGCCCATTTATACTAATATATAGATATCTATAGATATATATATATATATATATATATATATATATATATATATATATAATATATACATATATGTAAATATATATATATATATATATAGATAGATATTATATATATACATATACATATATATATGTATATACATATATATATATATATATATATATATACATATATATATATATATATATGTGTGTGTGTGTGTGTGTGTGTGTGTGTGTGTGTGTGTGTGTATGCGTGTGTGCGTTTGTGTGTCCGCACACAATGATAGAAGTATTCCAAACGTCTTTATGTATTAAGACATAGGGAAGGGATATGGATACACAAAAACGCTTTGACTACGTCTACCATTTTCAAATAGTTCTCAGTATATCTGATTTTCATGAATTTTTGTGTAGTTTATGCATATCAATTAATAAATCAGTCAATCAATTCAGCTATTTTGAGTCCACCCAAAGGCCTCTCTCATACCATTCCATAACTTGCACGATTGTGCTAACATCTGCCACGTCACTCCTGCAAACTGCTCTATCCCATCCCTCCACCACCTGTCTGGTCCCCCTCTTCCACGCTTCCCATCTTGCGGCGTCCACTCAGTAACACTTTTGTTCTATCACTCATCATTCGGTCGCACTAATTTCCGCGTCCAATTTCACTTCCTCTCTTTTACTGCCTCCACAATATCCTTCACTATAGTCTGTTCTCTCACCCAACTTACTCTCTTTTTGATCTCCTAGTGTTATTCTCACCACTGATGTCTCCAATCTCCTTTGTGCACGCTTCAGCTCGGTCTCCGTCGCCTTCGTCAGTTTCCAAGTCTTACATCCGTACATAATGTTTGGCATTGTACATTGATTTTAACACTTGCGTTTCAAACATTAATGTAAAGAGCCACTCACGAACTTTTTACGTTTTCCAAACATTTTCCATCCAATTATAATACGCATATTTATTTCATTATCATTATCATTAGTCATTTTCACCATCTGGTCTAAATAATTACTTTTCAACTTCTTAAAGACTCTCACCATCGATTATAATCTCTCTACTTTGAGCTTTGGTGTTGAACATTACTTTGGTTTTATTCTTATTCATCTTTAATCCTGCTTTGGCACTTTCCTTGTTGAGATCACTCAGCATATCTTACAAATCTTCTGCTCTTTCTGAAATATGGATACAGTCATCCGCAAGTCTTAGGTGATTAAGATATTCTCTATTAACCTTCAAACCTTTCTCTTCCCAACTCAACCTTCAGAAAATCTCTCAAGGCAAGCCGTAAATAATTTGGGCGAAATTGTATCGCCTTGCCGTACTCCTTTCTCGATCTTTATTTTTTCAGTATCTCTATGTATAGTCGAATTACAGCGGCAACTTTCGCATCAAGATTTTCTAGAACCTTTACAATGTATTTGTTTGCACTCGTTAGCAGGCGACAAACTGTTGTTTTAAGGACTGTCTAGTTTCTGCAACCGGGACTTATTGATAATGGGTGATTTCAAATTTACTAACATTGGTTGGATGACCCTTGAACATGCCCATATAGGAAGTCGCTTGATAGACTTTCTCGGTGACAATTACATGGTTTAGCATGTAAAAGAGGCTACATGACATGGAAATATACTCGATCACTAGCCGCGAAAGCATGATAACCGATGTAAAAGTTGGCGAAACTATTACAAGTAGCGATCACAACTTGGAATCAAACTGCTAGAAATATTTAAAAGAGATTAGGGTATATATCACATTTCGCCAAATTTCAAATTTAATCCTACTCCAGAAAATTTTTTCCTACTCCAGAAAAATATAATATATTTCTTTTGAAACCTTCGAATTTTGGTGACTTTATAGACAATAAGAAATCATTATCGTAAGGTAATAATCGATGGATTTTTTTCCCCTCAAGCTATGTTCTTTATCGACATGAATCCTGAAAAATCATTTAGTCTATTTGTAAGGATGTTGGCAAATACTTTATTTACATTTGATAACAAGCTAATCGGTCGGTAGTTACTGAGATCGTTCTGACCTCCTTTTTCATGAAGTAAAATCACTACAACATTGCACCATGATTCAGGAACGCTTTCTTAACGTAAACACTTGACGTATAACTGAGTAAATTTACAATGAGCTTCTTTCCCTGCGTCTTTCAGAAGATCTATCGATATGTTATCTTCCCTAGGTGCTTTTCAGACTTTTCAGAGTAAACGCTATTTCTAACTTTGTAACTTTTGGTACAATATTAACCTCTACAGCTAAATTTACTGGCTCAACTAACCTTCCTAATTCCACTTCCTCTCTTTTACCGCCTCCACAATATTTTTCACTCCAGTCTGCTCTCACCCAGCTTGCTCTCTTTCTGTCTTTCAACGTTATTCTCATCATTGATCTCTCCATTCTTCTCAGTGCACTCCTTAGCTCTGCAACCATTGACTTCGTCAGTTTCCGAATTTTCATCCATATATAATGGAACGCATTATATTGATAGTAAACTTTGTATTTCAAACAAAGATAGAGCCTCTCATGATCTTATATTTACCAAACACTTTCAAAGCTCTTGTGATACGCCTTTTTATTTCATTATCATGATCTTTATTCTCTTTCACCATCTGGTCTAAATAATTACTCTTCAACTTCTTCAAGACTCATCATTGATTATAACCTCTTTGAGCTTTCGTGTTGAACATTACTTTGGTTTTATTTTTATTCATCTTTAGCCCTGCTTTGAGACTTCCCTTATTCAGATCACTCAGCATATCTTACAAGTCTTTTACTTTTTTCTGAAATATGAATAAAGTCATCAGCAAGTCTTAGGTGATTAAGATATTCGCCATTAACCTTTTTCTTCGCAACTCAACTTTTCGCATAAAGATTTTCTATAACCTTTACGATCTGTTCGTTTGTATCATGCTAGTGTAGCGAGTTTAGTATTGCTATTTGTTATAACGAGTCAAAGGCCTTCTTGTAACCTACAAAAGCTAAAAAAAAAGAGGTATTTTGTATTTTGTCGTTTTCTCAATTAGTTTATTGATCTTCTACGAATGGTCTGGAGCAGGGTTGGCTGATTTTTATCATGATGATTTAAATCAGTGATTTAAATCAAGATTTAAATCAAATGATTCTTTTAAAAAAAATCATCGATTTAAATCAGTATTTACTTCTGCCCAAAGCAATATGGAATGTAAATGAAAAATATAAAAACAAACATAATTATACCTGCTTTATATATTTCTGAGAAATAGAACACTAAATGTTTCTTTTTACTGTACAGTACAACAAACATTTTCACATCCATTAAGAAAGAAATCAAAGGGTTTTATTTGTAATGAATGAACTGAGGACTAGAATGTTAAATCACTTGCTTTTGCAATAAAAATATAAAAAATCCACATGCTATTGAATAAGGAAATCAAAAAGGTTTACTTAAAATGAGCTATACTTATTTCTTTAAGTAATGAATTTAAAAAAGAAAATTATTGCAGCCTGTATTCAGAGCAAAAGCACACTGACTTTATACTAAATGCTTTCTTTTATTGTACAGTTCAACAAAAAATTTCACATCCATCAAGAAAGAAATCAAAGGGATTTACTTGTAATGAGCTAAGGACTAAAATGCTAAATCACTTCCTTTTGCAATAGAAAAAAAATCTACTTGCTATTGAATAAGGAAATCAAAAAGGGTTACTTATAATGAGCTATACTTATTTCTTGAAGTAATGAATTTAAAAAAAAGAAAATTATTGCAGCCTGTATTCAGAGCAAAAGCACATTGAATTTATTCTGTAAAAGCAATCTTCTTTTAAAAAATAATGAAACACTTCTCTGAAAGTAGTTCAAAAAAATTTTGAATATAAAAAAGTAAGGTTTTTAATTCTTTTGACAATGAATTTGGTTCTTTTAAGCATCCTGATCATTAGTATCATCATATACATCCATTTTGTGTGCATTCATAGTTTTAAACAAAAACACCAGTTTTGCAGCTTTTTCTGTTCCCAGCCGGTTCCTTAATTTTGAATGTACTATACCATAGCTTGAAAAAACTCGTTCAACCCCTGATGAAGAAGCCACTGCAGACAGTAGTTGTTGTGCTGCTGAAATGACATCACTATCCAACACATTTGAATGTGACCTCCACCATTCAACAGCTGACATAGACTTGGTCACAAAATCACTGAACTTAAATGCATGGAAAGGAGGCGATTTGGCTTGAAATTTCATGATGACTGGGACAAGTGAAGGACACCTTTCATTAGCATAGTCCATTGCATTATTCACTTCTTCTTCACTAAGCAGTTTTCCTTGAAGGGAAGGATGAATTAGGTTTGCAAGAAGATGAGCTTGTGTTATGACTTGGTCATACCTCTTTCTCACAGCAGTTAGGGCATCTCTGCCATTGCTTAAAGTTGTGATTAATTCTTTCCAAATGTTCACTGCTTCAGCAATTGTACATTTATCACTCTGTGCTTTGTCTAAAGCCACAGCTATTGGTTCTAGTCGTGCAAGTAGGTCCTCTGCTGACCGCTTCAGGGTTAAGTTAGACACCTTTTCTCTAACTCTGACATCAATTTGCTCCCTATCAACTTCACATATTTTCATGAGAGCTGGCCAGTTCTTTATATATGTCTTCAGACAGTTACACATGGTATTCCATCGTGTGTCTTGAGGCATAACAAGACGTTGCTCACCTTCCTGACGATATCTTGCAGAAGCATAATGATTGTTTCTAAAGTATTTTACTATATTCACCACATGCTCTTTAATATTGTCAATTTCCAGATCATGAGCCAGAAGATTAAAAATGTGTGCAGTACAGC
The DNA here is from genome assembly GCF_046742065.1 of Oratosquilla oratoria. NCBI lineage: Eukaryota > Metazoa > Arthropoda > Malacostraca > Stomatopoda > Squillidae > Oratosquilla > Oratosquilla oratoria. The sequence goes on along the minus strand of NC_134781.1, from coordinate 14,286,505 downwards.
CAGCTTCAGTTCATTTTCCTGTTCTAACAGTTTCCTCATTTTGTTTACATTAGCTGCATTATCTGTAACAACACTGCCAACATGACAGTCAAGTTCTTCTTTACACTTCTGAATTGCTGATTTTGAGAGCTCTTGTAGATATTCAGCAGTATGAGGCTGGCCACTTGTGTCGACTGTATCTACTAGATATATATGGCCACTTGAAGTTGTCACAGTAATACATATAATAGGATCATGGTGAATGTTAGACCATCCATCCAAAGAAAGACATACATTTTCATCCTTCAGCTCTGGCACACTTCGCATATTCTTTCTCATATAGCATGGATAGGTCTGCAATTTCTTTTCTTGTTTGGAGAAGTGTATTCTGGCCTCAACTTCCCAACCATTTAAAAAAGAACTGAGGATGTTCTACCAGTCTAAATGAAGAGGTGGTTTAAAAACCATCTTAGCAACTTCCTCGTCAAGGTTTGCTTTTTCATAAGAAGTTGTCTTTGTAACAAATGAGTCCAAAGTTGTTGCTTTGCGCTTTGAAAAGCTTGTTGCAGAAGCTGGACTGACTTTCACAATATCTTTTATGCTGATTATCAATAAAATATAAAAAATCTGATTTAAATAAAAAAATCTGATTTAAATAAAAAAAATCCGATTTTTTTATTATTATTTTTTTTTTAATAAAAAAAATCACCAACCCTGGTCTGGAGTCGAATATCCGCTTCTAAATCCTGCCAGTTCTCCTGCTTGCTTCCATCAAAACGCTACTTATTCTATTTGACAGGATCTCTTGGAAAATACTTTGCACAACAGAAACTTCGGTGGGTTTCTACTGAGGGTTCGTTCAGGGTGACGCCAGACGATTTGATCCAGTTATAAGATATCTAAAGAGAATTTGGCGAAGTGCAATCTAGCATGATATAATTTGGCAATGTGGAAACTGTCAGAACGTGATTTTGCGAAATGACATGTGATTTGGTAAAATTAAATTTGGCGAAATGTGATATATACCCTAATCTCTTGTATATATATATGTACATATATATATCTATACATATATATGTATATATGTGTATATATAATATGTATATACATAATACGGATTATATATATGTATATATATATGTATATATATATATATTATATATATATATATATATATATATGTGTGTATGTGTGTGTATATATGTGTGTGTGTGAGTGTGTGTTTGCGTGTATGTATGGGTGTGATTCATTATGGTCTTGGATCACGTGTTGGACTCGTGATCGACAACCATTTCCCTCTCCGAAGAGAGCTCAGAGCTCATAAATTATGACCGATCTATGGGTAATGTTGTGACCTTAAACGCACACACACACACCCAGGTCTCCGCCCACGAGAATTGGAATAACAACCCGCAGCGCAGCGTTCCTGGAATTATTTCACCCCTGGGCGGGATTCGAACCCGGACCTCCATAGTGGCAGCCGGGAACTGTACCAACTGCGACACGAGAGTATGTGTGTGTGTGTGTATGCATGCATATCTGTGCATATAAGTCGTTGGAGGTCCTGGTAGTATCCCTCCAGTCGCTGCACAGGGAAGCTAAACCGCTTGGACTCCAGGGCACCTGGAACAAGACCAAGTTCCAGGCGTCTGGGGGACTTTCT
>NC_134781.1:14277363-14279863 GCF_046742065.1 Oratosquilla oratoria | reverse complement strand
AACATAATAAGTTCGGATGTTTTATTTTTCTCTTTTTTCCTACTCCAGAAAAATATCATATATTTCTTTTGGAACCTTCGAATTTTGGTGACTTTATAGACAATAAGAAATCATTATCGTAACGTAATAATCGATGTATTTTTTTCCCTCAAGGTGTGTTCTTTATCGACAGGAATCCTGAAAAACAAAGGGTATTCCAGGAACAAGGCCAGAAAAAAGGAACAATTTCAAGTGACATGAAGATTCGGAACGTTGTCTCTTCCAATTCAACCTGAAAATCTCTTTCAAGCAAGCAGTAAATAGTTCAGATTGAAATTGTATCGCCTTGCCGTACTCCTTTCTCGATCTTTATATTTTCTGGATCTTTATGTAGTCAAACTATTGTGGTACCGTTCGCATAAATGTTTTCTAGAACCTTTTCGATCTGTTCCATTTGACCCTGCTTGCGTAGAAAGTTTAGTATTACAATTAGTTCTAATGAGTCAAAAGTCTTTTCGTAATTTACAAAAGCTAAAGAAAGAGGTATATTGTATTCTATCGATTTCTCGATTAGTCTGCAAATGGTCTAGAGTCGAATATCCACTTCAAGCCTGCCCGTCCTTTTGGTTGGTTCCATCTAAAATTTACTTAGTCTATTTGTAAGGATGTTGGCAAATACTTTATATACATTTGATAACAAGCTAATCGGTCGCTAGTTACTTAGGTCGTTGTGACCTCCTTTTTCATGAAGTAAACTTACTACAGCATTGCACCATGATTCAGGAACGCTTTCTTAACGTAAACACTTGACGTATAACTGAGTTAATTTGCTGTGAGCTTCTTTCCCTACGTCTTTCAGAAGATCTATCGATATGTTATCTTCGCCAGATGCTTTTCCTACTTTTCAGAGTAAACACTACTTCTTACTTTGTAACTTTTGGTACAGTATTAACCACTACAGCTAAATTTACTGGCTCAACTAACCTTCCCAATTCCACTTCCTCTCTTTTACCGCCTCCACAATATTTTTCACTCCAGTCTGTTCTCTCACCCAACTTGCTCTCTTTCTGTCTTTCAACGTTATTCTCATCATTAATCTCTCCATTCTTCTCTGTGCACTCCTTAGCTCTGCAACCATCGACTTCGTCAGTTTCCGAATTTTCATCCATATATAATGGAACGCATTGTATTGATAGTAAACTTTGCATTTCAAACAAAGATAGAGCCTCTCATGATCTTATATTTACTAAACATTTTCAAAGCAATTGTGCTACGTTTTTTATTTCATTATCTTGATCTTTATTCTCTTTCACCATCTGGTCTAAATCATTATTTTTCAACTTCTGCAAGACTCTCATCATCGATTAACCTCTTTAGGCTATCGAGTTGAACATTACTATAGTTTTATTTTTATTCATCTTTAGCCCTGCTTTGAGACTTCCCTTATTCAGATCACTCAGCATATCTTACAAGTCTTCTGCTTTTCCTGAAATATGAATAAAGTCATCTGCAAGTCTTAGGTGATTAAGATATTCGCCATTAACCCCCCAAACCTTTTTCTTCGCAACTCAATTTTTCGCATAAAGATTTTATACAATCTTTACGATCTGTTCGTTTGCACCATGCGTCCGTAGCGAATTTATTATTGCTATTTGTTCCAACGAGTCAAAGTCCTTCTTGTAAACTACAAAAGCTAAAACAAGAAAAGAGGTATTTCATATTCTGTCGTTTTTTCGATTAGTTAATTCATCGTCTGCAAATGGTCTGGAGTCGAATATCCGCTTCTAAAGCCTGCCTGTTATTTAGCTTGTTCCCATCTAAAACGTTATTTATTCTATTTGAAAGGATCTCTTGGAAAATACTTTGTACAACAGAAACAGCGGTGGGTTTCTATTTAGGGTTCGTTCTGGCTGACGCCAGGCGATTTGATCCAGTTAAAAGATATCTAAAAGAATTTGGCGACGTGCAATCGAGCAAGATATAATTTGGGAATGTGGAAACTGTCAGAACGTGATTTTGCGAAATGACATTTAGCAAAATGAATAAGGCGAATGTGATTTGGTAAAATGAAATTTGGCGAATGTGATTGGCAATTTTAAATTTGCCGAAATGTGATTTGGCAAAATTAAATTTGGCGAAATGTGATATATACCCTAATCACTTCTGTATATATATATTTATATATATGTATATATATATATATATATTTATATATATATATATATATATATGTATATATATACATTTTAACAACCACAAAGGACTTTCATTCTAAGCCATCAATATCGGGAGACCGAATGGAGGCCGACTAATCACTGGGACCCATTCAGTGTTTTACATATATATACATATATATATGTATATCTATATATATATATATATATATATATATATATATATTTATATATATATATATATATATATATATATGTGTGTGTGTGTGTGTGTGTGTGTGTGTGTGTGTGTGTGTGTGTGTGTGTGTGTGTGTGTGTGTGCGCGCACGCGTGTATGCGTGTGTGTT
>NC_134781.1:14267363-14272363 GCF_046742065.1 Oratosquilla oratoria | reverse complement strand
TGTAACAACACCAAGAAACTACACATCTTAGAAAGAGTCTACATTACACAATACACTCCTATCATTAATATACAGACAGACACAGTTAGTACCTTACAACTACACAGCGAGGCTGCGTGGCAACAAGGCCCAAACGTCCGGCTACCGTGACCAACTGTCCAGCGACGTCCTGTTGATACGAAGACCTCACCTCCGTCCAGTACCTGACTCCTAACTCTCCTAGTTCCCCCCTTTTTACTTGTATTTAAACTCCTGTTCTGTATATGTAATCTCACTTACCTGAAGATGGTTGGATGACTCAACCGAAAGCTTGTATTTATATTTTGTGTTATGTTTTTCGTTACAATAACATCATGGATCTCGGAAGTAAAATTGAGAAAATCACTAAGAGGATAGTGGATATTGAATTAGCTCTGGTCTTCAATCGAACATGTCTACAAGAAAACTTACTGCCCATTTATACTAATATATATATATAATATATATATATATATATTTATATATTTATATATATATATACATATATATATATAATATATATACATATATGTAAATATATATATATATATATAGATATATATATATATATGTATGTATATATGTATATATATATACATATACACATATATGTATATATACATGTATATATATGTATGTATATATATATATATATATATATATATATATATATATATATATACATATATATATATATATATGTGTGTGTGTGTGTGTGTGTGTGTGTGTGTGTGTGTGTGTATGCGTGTGTGCGTTTGTGTGTCCGCACACAATGATAGAAGTATTCCAAACGTCTTCATGTATTAAGACATAGGGAAGGGATATGGATACACAAAAACGCTTTGACTACGTCTACCATTTTCAAATAGTTCTCAGTATATCTGATTTTCATGAATTTTTGTGTAGTTTATGCATATCAATTAATAAATCAGTCAATCAATCATCCATTTCGATTCCACTACTGAACAAAGACCATTCTCATACCATTCCATAACTTGCACGATTACGCCAACCTCTGCCACGTCACTCCTGCAAAGTTCTTCTCTATCTCATCTCTCCACCTTCTGTCTGGTCTTCCTCTTAAACGCTTTCCCATCTTGCGGCGTCCACTCAGTAACACTTTTGTTCTATCACTCATCATTCGGTCGCACTAATTTCCGCGTCCAATTTCACTTCCTCTCTTTTACTCCCTCCACAATATCCTTCACTTCAGTCTGTTCTCTCACCCAACTTACTCTCTTTTTGATCTCCTAGTGTTATTCTCACCACTGATGTCTCCAATCTCCTTTGTGCACGCTTCAGCTCGGTCTCCGTCGCCTTCGTCAGTTTCCAAGTCTTACATCCGTACATAATGTTTGGCATTGTACATTGATTTTAACACTTGCGTTTCAAACATTAATGTAAAGAGCCACTCACGAACTTTTTACGTTTTCCAAACATTTTCCATCCAATTATAATACGCATATTTATTTCATTATCATTATCATTAGTCATTTTCACCATCTGGTCTAAATAATTACTTTTCAACTTCTTAAAGACTCTCACCATCGATTATAATCTCTCTACTTTGAGCTTTGGTGTTGAACATTACTTTGGTTTTATTCTTATTCATCTTTAATCCTGCTTTGGCACTTTCCTTGTTGAGATCACTCAGCATATCTTACAAATCTTCTGCTCTTTCTGAAATATGAATACAGTCATCCGCAAGTCTTAGGTGATTAAGATATTCTCTATTAACCTTCAAACCTTTCTCTTCCCAACTCAACCTTCAGAAAATCTCTCAAGGCAAGCCGTAAATAATTTGGGCGAAATTGTATCGCCTTGCCGTACTCCTTTCTCGATCTTTATTTTTTCAGTATCTCTATGTATAGTCGAATTACAGCGGCAACTTTCGCATCAAGATTTTCTAGAACCTTTACAATGTATTTGTTTGCACTCGTTAGCAGGCGACAAACTGTTGTTTTAAGGACTGTCTAGTTTCTGCAACCGGGACTTATTGATAATGGGTGATTTCAAATTTACTAACATTGATTGGATGACCCTTGAACATGCCCATATAGGAAGTCGCTTGATAGACTTTCTTGGTGACAATTACTTAGTTTAGCATGTAAAAGAGGCTACATGACATGGAAATATACTCGATCACTAGCCGCGAAAGCATGATAACCGATGTAAAAGTTGGCGAAACTATTACAAGTAGCGATCACAACTTGGAATCAAACTGCTAGAAATATCTAAAAGAGATTAGAGTATATATCACATTTCGCCAAATTTCAAATCAATTTTGCCAAACTACATTTCGCCAAACTTCATTTTGCCAAATGTCATTTCATAATATCACATTTCGCCCAATTTACTTTTGCCAAATCACATTCGCCAAATTTCATTTTGCCAAATCACGTTTTCATAGTTTCCACATTGCCAAAGTATATCTTGCTAAATTACACTTCGCCAAATTCTTTTAGATATCTTTTATCTGAATCAAATCGCCTGGCGTCAGCCAGAACGAACCCTCAATAGAAACCCACTGAAGTTTCTGTTGTACAAAGTATTTTCCAAGAGATCCTTTCAAATAGAATAATTAATGTTTTAGATAGAAGCAAGCAGGAGAACAGGCAGGCTTTAGAAGCGGATATTCGACTCCAGACCATTTGCAGACCATGAATGAACTAATCGAGACAACAACAGCATACAAAATACCTCTTTTTTTTTTTAGCTTTTGCAGTTTACAAGAAGGCCTTTGACTCGTTAGAACAAATAGAAATGCTAAACTCGCTACGCAAGCATAGTGCAAACGAATAGATCGTAAACGTTGTAGAAAATCTTTATGCGAAAAGTTGAGATGGGAAGAAAAAAGTTAAAGGAATAATGGCGAATATCTTAATCACCTAAGATTTGCGCATGACTTTATTCATATTTCAGAAAGAGCAGAAGACTTGTAAGATATGCTGAGTGATCTCAACAAGGAAGGTGCCAAAGCAGGATTAAAGATGAATAAGAATAAAACCAAAGTAATGTTCAACACGAAAGCTCAAAGTAGAGAGATTATAATCGATGGTGAGAGTCTTTAAGAAGTTGAAGAGTAATTATTTAGACCAGATGGTGAAAATGACTAATGATAATGATAATGAAATAAATACACGTATTATAATCTGAATGAAGTCTCAAAGGAGGTTAAAGATGAATAAAAATAAAACCAAAGTAATATTGAACACGAAAGCTCAAAGTAAAGAGATTGTAATCGATGATGAGAGTCTTGAAGGAGTTGAAAAGTAATTATTTAGACCAGATGGTGAAACTAATGATCAAGATAGTGAAATAAAAAGCGTATCACAATTGCTTTGAAAATGTTTGGTAAATATAGGCTCTTTGTTTTTATGCTTGAAACTCTAAGTTTACTATCAATGCGTGCCATTATATACGGATGAGAATTCGGAAACTGACGAAGGCGATTGAGGCAAAGCTAAGGAGTGCACAGAGAAGAAAGGAGAGATCAATGATGAGAACAACGCTGAAAGACAGTGACCAGGTTGGGTGACAGAGCAGACTGGAGTGAAAGATATTGTGGAGGCGGTAAAATAGAGGGAGTGGAACTCGGAAGGTTAGTTGAGCCAGTAAGTTTAGCTGTAGAGGAGAACCATCCCAGATGAAGCATCTGGCGAAGATAACATATCAAGAGACCTTCTGAAACGATGCAGGGAAAGAAGCTCACTGTAAATTCAATCTGTTATACGTCAAGTGTTTATGTTAAGAATGCGTTCCAGAATCATGGTGCAATGCTGTAGTGATTTTACTTCGTGAAAATGGAGGCTAGAACGACCTTTGTAACTACCGTCCGATTAGCTTGTTATCAAATGTATATAAAGTATTTGACAATATCATTACAGATTGACCAGGTAAATTTTAGATGGAACCAACCACAAGGACGGGCAGGCTTGAAGCGGATATTCGACTCTAGACCACTTGCACATGAATCAGCTGATCGAGAAATCGATAGAATACAATATACCTCTTTGTTTAGCTTTTGTAGATTACGAAAAGACCTTTGACTCATTAGAACTAATAGTAATACTCAACTTTCTACGCAAGCAGGGTCAAAACGAACAGATCGTAAAGGTTCTAGAAAACATTTATGCGAACGGTACAATTTCAATCTGAACTATTTACAGCTTGCTTGAAAGATATTTTCAGAAAGTTGAATTGTAAGAGACTACGGTCCGAATCTTCATGTCGCTTGAAACTGTTCCTTTTTTTTTCTCCTTGTTCCTGGAATATCCTTTGTTTTTCAGGATTCATGTCGATAAAGAACATAGCTTGAGGGGAAAAATTCCGTTGATTAGTACGTTACGATGATGATTTCATATTGTCTATAAAGTCACCAAAATTCGAAGGTTCCGAAAGAAATATATTATATTTTTCTAGAGTAGAAAAAAGGAGAAAAATAAAACATCCGAACTTATTATGTTTTTATTGAATTTTTCGATAAATGCATATAGAATGGGTCTTTAAAACGACAGAATAAAAAACAAGTTTATTGAAGTCTTTTAACAAAATAGCCGGCCCACCCAACAACGACAGAACAAAGGAAAAATAAAACAACCAACAATTATCAATTTATTGAGGTCCTTTTACAAAAATGCCGGTCTGTCAACTCTGGCCAAGTCAAACAGGGTCACATCGGTCGCTTACTGTCTCTTGACGCAGAAGGACCACGAGGACCTCCTTGACGTCAACCACCACGGCACGTGTGGTCATCATTCTTCGTCTGACGACCTCCAACTACGTCGCCGATGGTGGGAGTCCAGGAATTCCTCGCTTGATGTGGTCCTTCTCCTGGAACTTTTTTCGAGCAAGGTAGCCTGTAATGCCTCTTGACGCAGAAGGACCACGAGGACCTCCTCTGACGTCAACCACCACGCCACGTGTGGTCATCAGTCTTCGTCAGACCTCCAACTACGTCGCCGGTGGTGGGAGTCAAGGAA
>NC_134781.1:14247363-14264863 GCF_046742065.1 Oratosquilla oratoria | reverse complement strand
CTATACTTTCCTGAAGAGGGCTATAGCTATTAGCCGAAATATAGAAGTTAAACTTTCTCCTAAAGTTTCCTTTTATTCCGACTGTGGGATCTTCGTGAGCATTATTTACAAATGTGCTAAAACATTTTGTCTAAGTGATATATATATATATACATATATATATATATATATATATATATATATATGTGTGTGTGTGTGTGTGTGTGTGTGTGTGTGTTCTGTTTAAAACGGCATTATTCTTTTTGTTATTCAATTTCTTCTTAGGATATAGATATTTTCCATCTTATCAACTGTCCTATATATAGATTTAAATGTAAGTGGTAACCTTTATATATATATACTACTTTTTTATTTATTGTTCTATAGTATGTATTTATATTATTGTTTGTAACTCTCTATTGTCCTGTATCATTACAATTATATCTTGGCAATGTGTTATTAAAGACAAAACGTTGAGAAATAAATGGAAGGATATGGAAACCTAGTTTACGTTCATCCCTTTGAATAACATTAATTGTAATTAATGTTATTATTAGAAAAAGTGAGTATGCTAAGATGAAATAGAATATATATATATATATATATGTTGAGACATTCTGACAGGTTGATGTAAGCGGAATAGGAAACACAGGAGTCTTAGTCTTGAGTTTATTCCTGACTAGTTTCGCAGGTATGCTTTTTCAAAGGAATATGTGTACAAACGGGCTGTGGGCATTATATACATGGGGTGGACCTCACCACCTCCCCGAGTTACCATAGTTGGTGACGAATGTGAACATCACATTGTGGCTAGCGTAATATGATAACACTAATAACAAAGAAATTATTAATAGAAAAATGTAACAATAGTAATGATAACAATGAAGAAAAATATTTAAAAAATAATAGTAACAATAATAATAACAAAAATTATAATAACAATACAGTAGAAGTAATAATAATAATAATGAAAATAATAACAATAAAATGAAAGTAATAATAATAATAATAGAAATAATAAAAAATAATATGATAATACTAATAACCAAGAAATAGAAATTATTGATTATAACAATAATAGTGATAACAACGATAATAAAAAACAAAAAATTAAATATTTAAATAATAAAGGTAACAATAATAATAAAGGTGCATAAAGTTGTTTTTGGTTCTTTTGTTTTTAACAAACAGGAATACAGACAGCATGAGGGGCTTCCAATGGGGTCTCCATTGAGTGCGGTGGCAGCATCGCTCTACATGGAGACTTTGGAAAGGGACCACCTTCTGCATATCGTCCCAGCTAGCTCCAAGTGGTACCGTTATGTTGACGACATCCTCTTCATTTCACACAAAACAAACGACACAAGAAACCTACTGGAACAACTGAACAACGTGGACAAAAGAATTAAATTCACAGTAGAGGAAGAGACCAACGGTTCCCTACCTTTCCTAGACGCTGTCGTCATCAGATCGGACAGCAGCGCTAGGTTCAAGGTATACCGTAAACCGACAAACAAAGACGACTTCATCCACTATTTTAGCGCACATGACGAGAAGACCAAATCAGGGGTTATCATTGGGTTTTACCTTAGGGCTCTTAGAATATGCAGCGAAGAGTATTTACAAGAAGAAATTGAATACGTAACCGCTGCGTTCAGGAACCTAAGGTACCCAGAGGGCATGTTAGGAACGTCACTACGGAAAGCAATTAAAATCAGACAGAGGAAAGGAAGTGAAGAGAGGACAAATTTACGATACCTTGTGGTTCCTAACTCTGGCCTCTCTCACATGCTTTCCAAAACGTTGAGACAGACAGGACTCATCATAGTAAATGACACAGGGAAGAAAATAGGACACTTGACCACCAACAGAACCAAGACGAACCGTGACAATAGCATCGTTTACAAAATTCCCTGCAAAGGATGTGACTGTGCATACTACGGAGAGACATACAGAGGACTTAACAACAGACTCAGGGAACACAAAGCGGACATTAGACACCACCGAGAAACCAACGCTCTAGTTAACCACATTGACACAGAGGGACACTTACCTAACTGGGAGGGTTCCACCATTCTAGCTAAAGGACTACACAAGAAACAACGGAAAATAATTGAATCACTTTACATTGCCAACCACAAAAACACAAACAAGAGAACTGGTGACTTGAAATGGACAAAATCTACCGCGACACTTGCCCTCCAAGAATGGCTTCCCAGACCCCCCGACCCTAAGTAGATACCTTTTTCCCACTTCGGCCTACCCTCTCCAGCTTTCTTCCTTTCACTCTGACGCTCCTCCATGCTACCTTGCCCCAACTTTTAATCATGATTTATTCTTTTAATACTATTTGTTACTATTTATTTTCAACACTATTATCATTGTTATTATATTTATTTATTTATTATTACTATCATTATATATATTTATAATTTTATTATTACATTTTTATTATTACCATCATTATTATTATTACTTTCATTATCTTTATTATTATTATTGTTACCTTTATTATTTAAATATTTAATTTTTCGTTTTTTATTATCGTTGTTATCACTATTATTGTTATAATTAATAATTTCTATTTCTTGGTTATTAGTATTATCATATTTTTATTATATATTTTTTATTTCTATTATTATTATTACTTTCATTTTATTGTTATTATTTTCATTATTATTATTATTACTTCTACTGTATTGTTATTATCATTTTTGTTATTATTATTGTTACTATTATATATCTTTTAAATATTTTTCTTCATTGTTATCATTACTATTGTTACATTTTTCTATTAATAATTTCTTTGTTATTAGTGTTATCATATTTAATTGCAAAAAAAAAAAAAATCTTCATTGTTACGCTAGCCACAATGTGATGTTCACATTCGTCACCAACTATGGTAACTCGGGGAGGTGGTGAGGTCCACCCCATGTATATAATGCCCACAGCCCGTTTGTACACATATTCCTTTGAAAAAGCATACCTGCGAAACTAGTCAGGAATAAACTCAAGACTAAGACTCCTGTGTTTCCTATTCCGCTTACATCATATATATATATATATATATATATATATGTATATATATATATATATATATATATACATATGTGTATATATATATATATGTATATATATATACGTATATATATATATATATATATATATATATATATATATATACATATATACATATATATAAGAAACATACAACATATATATATATATGTACATATATATATATATATATAATATATATATATATTATATATATATATATATATATATATATATATATATATATATATATATATATATATATCACGTAAAAACCACTGTTGGAGTAGAAAAGACTGGAAACGGGGAATCTAACAGTGGTTTCTACGTGATTGATAAATGTGTGATTACATTTTTCACCTGTAAAATATATATATATATATATATATATATATATATATATATATATATATATATATATATATATATATATATATATATATATACATACATGAATGAATAGTTCGATGGAGGGTTGGATGGATGAATGGATGGATGAGTGACCTTGTATAGATGGAACTCGATGTATTACGCCCACGTCCTTGTAAAAAATAATTATAAAAATGAGTTGACCTAAGGGTTCGCTACTGGGAGGAATGTGGAGTCAAGAGTCAAGTACTAAGAGGAACGTGGAGGTCAAAAGGGTCAAGAACTTTTGGTTTTGGTCATAGGACAAAGAGCCCCAAAGATCCTTCATCTGGGATGATCCTCCTCTTGGTCGTCAAGAGACGACCGCGCTCGCCTTCCTCCTCCCACTTTGCCGGAGTACGTGCTCAAGACGACGATGACCCACACGTCTCCGGCCGAAGATCTGGGCCGACAAGCCGCAAGAAGACATCAAGAAAGAAGAACAACTTCGAGGGACCCGAGGAGCGGCCATCGAGGGACAAGAACAACGTCGAGGGACGTAAGGAACGGCCATCAAGAGGCACAACACTGGCTCTGGACACAGCGAAGAAGACTCGGTATGAAGGACCACATCAAGTGAGGAATTCCTTGACTCCCACCACCGGCGACGTAGTTGGAGGTCTGACGAAGACTGATGACCACACGAGCCGTGGTGGTTGACGTCAAAGGAGGTCCTCGTGGTCCTTCTGCATTACTGACTTGCTTGATCAAAAAAGTTCCAAGAGAAGGACCACATCAAGCGAGGAATTCCTGGACTCCCACCACCGGCGACGTAGTATGAGGTCTGACGAAGACTGATGACCACACGAGCCGTGGTGGTTGACGTCAAAGGAGGTCCTCGTGGTCCTTCTGCGTCAAGAGGCATTACTGGCTTGCTTCCTCAAGAAAGTTCCAGTAGAAGGACCACATCAAGCGAGGAATTCCTGGACTCCCACCATCGGCGACGTAGTTGGAGGTCTGACGAAGACTGATGACCACACGTGCCGTGGTGGTTGACGTCAAGGAGGTCCTCGTGGTCCTTCTGCGTCAAGAGACAGTAAGCGACCGATGTGGTTAGAGTTGACAGACCGGCATTTTTGTAAAAGGACCTCAATAAATTTATATTTGTTAGTTGTTTTATTTTTCCTTTGTTATGTTGTTGGGTGGGCTGGCTATTTTGTTAAAAGACTTTAATAAATTTGTTGATTGTTTTATTTTTTCCTTTATTCTGTCGCTTTAAAGACCCATTGTATATGCATTTATCGAAAAATTCAATAAAAACATAATAAGTTCGGATGTTTTATTTTTCTCTTTTTTCCTACTCCAGAAACATATAATATATTTCTTTTGGAACCTTCGAATTTTGGTGACTTTATAGACAATAAGAAATCATTATCGTAACGTAATAATCGATGGATTTTTTTCCCCTCAAGCTATGTTCTTTATCGCCATGAATCCTGAAAAACAAAGGGTATTCCAGGAACAATTTCAAGTGACATGAAGATTCGGACCGTAGTCTCTTCCAATTCAACCTGAAAATCTCTTTCAAACAACTTTATATTTTCTGGATTTTTATGAAGTCAAACTATCGTGGTACCGTTCGCATAACTGTTTTCTAGAACTTTTACGATCTGTTCGTTTTGACCCTGCTTGCGTAGAAAGTTTAGTATTACAATTAGTTGTAATGAGTCAAAGGTATTTTCGTAATCTACAAAAGCCAAACAAAGAGATATATTGTATTCTATCGATTTCTCGATTAGTCTGCAAATGGTCTAGAGTCGAATATCCGCTTCAAGTCTGCCTGTCCTTATGGTTGGTTCCATCTAAAAAATCATTTAGTCTATTTGTAAGGATATTGGCAAATACTTGATATACATTTGATAACAAGCTAATCGGTCGGTAGTTACTGAGATCGTTCTGACCTCCTTTTTCATGAAGTAAAATCACTACAGCATTGCACCATGATTCAGGAACGCTTTCTTAACGTAAACACTTGACGTATAACTGAGTAAATTTACAATGAGCTTCTTTCCATGCGTCTTTCAGAAGATCTATCGATATGTTATCTTCCCTAGGTGCTTTTCAGACTTTTCAGAGTAAACGCTATTTCTTCCTTTGTAACTTTTGGTAAAATATTAACCTCTACAGCTAAATTTACTGGCTCAACTAACCTTCCCAGTTCCACTTCCTCTCTTTTACCGACTCCACAATATTTTTCACTCCAGTCTGTTCTCTCACCCAGCTTATTCTCTTTCTGTCTTTCAACTTTATTCTCATCATTGATCTCTCCATTCTTCTCTATGCACTCCTTAGCTCTGCAACCATCGACTTCGTCAGTTTCCGAATTTTCATCCATATATAATGGAACGCATTATATTGATAGTAAACTTTGTATTTCAAACAAAGATAGAGCCTCTCATGATCTTATATTTACCAAACACTTTCAAAGCTCTTGTGATACGCCTTTTTATTTCATTATCATGATCTTTATTCTCTTTCACCATCTGGTCTAAATAATTACTCTTCAACTTCTTCAAGACTCATCATTGATTATAACCTCTTTGAGCTTTCGTGTTGAACATTACTATGGTTTTATTTTTATTCATCTTTAGCCCTGCTTTGAGACTTCCCTTATTCAGATCACTCAGCATAACTTACAAGTCTTTTACTTAATTCTGAAATATGAATTAAGTCATCAGCAAGTCTTAGGTGATAAGATATTCGCCATTAACCTTTTTCTTCACAACTCAACTTTTCGCATAAAGATTTTCTATAACCTTTACAATCTGTTCGTTTGTATCATGCTAGTGTAGCGAGTTTAGTATTGCTATTTGTTATAACGAGTCAAAGGCCTTCTTGTAACCTACAAAAGCTAAAAAAAGAGGTATTTTGTATTCTGTCGTTTTCTCAATTAGTTAATTGATCTTCTACGAATGGTCTGGAGTCGAATATCCGCTTCTAAATCCTGCCAGTTCTCCTGCTTGCTTCCATCAAAACGCTACTTATTCTATTTGACAGGATCTCTTGGAAAATACTTTGTACAACAGAAACTTCGGTGGGTTTCTACTGAGGGTTCGTTCTGGGTGACGCCAGACGATTTGATCCAGTTAAACGATATCTAAAGACAATTTGGCGAAGTGCAATCTAGCATGATATAATTTGGCAATGTGGAAACTGTCAGAACGTGATTTTGCGAAATGACATGTGATTGGTAAAATTAAATTTGGCGAAATGTGATATATACCTTAATCTCTTGTATATATATATATATATATATATATATATATATACACACACATATATATAAATTTATATATATATGTGTGTGTGTGTATTTGTATGTGTGTGTGTGTGTGTGTGTTTGTGTGTGTGTATGGCTGTGATTCACCATGGTCTTGGATCACGTGTTGGACTCGTGATCGACAACCATTTCCCTCCCCGAAGAGAGCTCAGAGCTAATATGACCGATCTATGGGTAATGATGTGACCTTACACGCACACGCACACCCAGGTCTCCGCCCACGAGAATTGGAATAACAACCCGCAGCGCAGCGTTTCTGGAATTTTTTCAGCCCTGGGCGGGATTCGAACCCGGACCTCCGTAGTGGCAGCCGGGAACTGTACCAACTGCGACACGAGTGTATGTGTGTGTGTGTGTATGCATGCATATCTGTGCATATAAGTCGTTGGAGGTCCTGGTAGTATCCCTCCAGTCGCTGCACAGGGAAGCTAAACCGCTTGGACTCCAGGTCACCTGGAACAAGACCAAGATCCAGGCGTCTGGGGGACTTTCTGCACGACACAGTTCAGTCTGTCCGTGCATGAGGTGAGGGCATTGAGGCCTTGGGAAGATTCACATACCTCGGTGGTGTGGTGCATAACAATGGTGGGCCATGTCAGGAAGTCCTTCGAAGGATTGGCATTGTCCATGGTGTTAAGGACTCGTTCAGCCTCAGTATATGGCGTTGTCGATATCTAAGCAGGACTACAATCCGAATCTTCATGTCGCTTGTGCTCCTTGTCTTCCTTTTTCTTTTCTGGCCTTGTTCCCGAAAACCCTTTGGTTTTCATGAGTTACGTCGATAAAGGACATAGTTTGAGATAAAAAAAAAATCCATCGTTTAGTGCGTCACGATAAAGATTCGACATATTGTCTATAAAGTCGCCAAAGTTCAAAGGTTCCAAAAGACATATATGACAGTTTTCAAGAATAGGAAATTACGAGAAAAATAAATCATCCGAACTTAGATATTTATCTAATTTTTTCGAAATCGCATTTACAAAAGATCTTTAAAGCGAGAGAATAAAGGAAGAAATAAAACAACCAACAACTATAAGTTTATTCGGGGCTTTTTTACAAAACTATCGGTCCGTCGGCTCTCGCCAATTCCTCGAGGGTCACATCAGTCGCTCTCTTGTGTTCTGACGAAGAAGGACCACGAGGACCTCCGTGACTTCAACCATCACGGCGCGTGTGGTCATCAGCCTTTGTCAGGCCTCCAACTACGTCGCCGGTGGGAATCAAGGAATTCCTCGCTTGATGTGGTCCTTCTGTTGGAGTTTTCTTGAGCAAGAAGAGAGCCATTGATGTGTCCCTCGATGTTCACTTCTAAGGTCCCTCGAAGTCCTTCAGTGGCCGATTGTTAAGTCCCTCGACGTCGCAATTGTTCCTCAGTGTCTTCAGGAGTGTCAGCAGTCCAGGTCTTCGGCCGGAGTCGTCTTGGTCTTGCGTCGTCTTGAGCACGTACTCCGGCGAAGTGTGAGGAGGAAGACGAGTGCGGTCGTCTCTTGACGACCAAGAGGAGGACCATCCCAGATGAAGGATCTTCGGGGCTCATTGTCCTATGGCCAAAATCAAAAGTTCTTGACCCTTTTGACCTTCACGTTCTTCTTAGTACTTGACTCTTAACTCCACATTCCTGTCATTGGCGAACCCTTAGGTCCACTCATTTTTTTTTATTTTTTTTATTTTTTATGAGGAGGTGGGCGTAATACATCGAGTCCCATTTATACAAGGTCACTAATCCATCCATTCATACATCTAACCACCCTCCATCGAACTATTCATTCGTGTATATGTATATATATATATATATATATATGTATATATATATATATATATATATATATATATATATGTGTGTGTGTATATATATATATATATATATATATATATATATATATATATATGTATATTTAGGGCGCAGATTCTCACTAATACACACGGAGTTAAACACGACAGCATTTTGGCACTGGTTAATCTTCTTACTGAGATTTTCAATTTTCCTCACAGTAGGTCTCATTTCAGGAGGGTGGGCAAATACAAGCCTTCCAAATTCTTCCATATTTAATTAACGTTTCGACTTCAGGGAGTCATCTTCAGAATAGTTACAAGAGAAAAGTCACAATTTTCAAAGCTCAAAGCAAAGAGGTTATAATCGAAGGTGAGAATCTTGAGGAAGTTGAAGAGTATAGTTATTTAGACCAGATGGTGAAATTGACTAAATATGATAATGAAATGAATAGGCGTATCATAATTACTTTGAAAATGTTTGTTAAATATAAGATCATGAGAGGCTCTGTATTTTTATGTTTGAAACGCTAAGTTTACTATCAATGCGTACTAATATATACGGATGAGACTTCGGAAACTGACGAAGGCGATGGTGGCAAAGCTAAGGAGTGCACAGAGAAGAATGGAGAGATCAATGATGAGAATAACGTTGAAAGACAGAAAGAGAGCAAGTTGGGTGAGATAGCAGACTGAAGTGAAAAATATTGTGGAGTCGGTAAAAGAGAGGAAGTGGAATTGGGAAGGTTAGTCGGGTCTAAATTTAGCTGTAGAGGTTAATATTGTACCAAAAGTTACAAAGGAAAAAATAACGTTTACGACGCATGACCCAGACGTCTCCGGCCGAAGATGTGGACCAAAAAGACGCAAGAACACAGTGAGGGACAAATACGACATCGAGGGACTTAAGAATCAGCCACTGAGGGACAAGAAAGTTCGACTTCGAGGGACATTGGGAGCGAACATCGAGGGACACATCAATGGCTCTCTTCTTGCTCAAGAAAACTCCAAGAGAAGGACCACATCAAGCGGGGAATTTCTAGACTCCCACCGGCGACGGAGTTGGAGGCCTGACAAAAGCTGATGACCACACGCGCCGTGATGGTTGAAGTCACGGAGGTCCTCGTGGTCCTTCTTCGCCAGAAGACAGAGAGCGATTGGTGTGACCCTCGAAGATTTGGCGAGAGCCGACGGACCGACAGTTTTGTAAAAGCCTTGAATAAACTTATATTTGGTGGTTGTTTTATTTTTTCCTTTATTCTGTCGCTGTTGGGTGGGTCGGCAATTTTGTAAAAAGACTTCAATGAACTTGGTTGTTTTATTTTTTCCATTATTCTTTGGCTTTAAAGATCCATTGAATGCATTTATCGAAAATTTAAAGAGATACATAATAAGTTGGGATGCTATATTTTCTCATCATTTCCTACTCTAGAAAAATATCAAATATTTCTTTTGGGAGCATTGAAATTTGGCGACTTTATAGACAATATGTCGAATCTTTATCTAGACCATTTGCAGACGATGAATTAACTAATCGAGAAAACGACAGATTACAAAATACCTCTTTTTTGTTATAGCTTTTGTAGGTTACAAGAAGGCCTTTGACTCGTTAGAATAAATAGCAATACTAAACTCGCTACGCAAGCATGGTGCACAGGAACAGATCGTAAAGTTTATAGAAAATCTTGATGCGAAAAGTTAGTTGGGAAGAAAAACGTTTGAAAGTTAATGGCGAATATCTTAATCATCCAAGACTTGCGGATGACTTTATTCATATTTCAGGAAAAGCAGAAGACTTGTAAGATATGCTGAGTGATATAAATAAGGGCAGTCTCAAAGCAGGGCTAAAGATGAATAAAAATAAAACCAAAGTAATGTTCAACACGATAGCCTAAAGTCTTGAAGAAGTTGAAGAGTAATTATTTAGACCAGATGGTGAAAGAGACTAAAGATCACGATAATGAAATAAATAGGCGTATCACAATTGATTTAAAAGTTTACTATCAATGCGTACCATTATATACGAATGAGAATTCGGAAACTGACGAAAGCGATGGAGTCTAAGTTATGGAGTGCACAGAGAAGAATGGAGACATCAATAACGAGAATAAGGTTGAAAGACAGAAAGAGAGCAAGTTGGAAGTGGAATTGGGAAGATTAGTTGAGTCAGTAAATTTAATTGTAGAAGTTTATATTGTACCAGAAGTTACAAAAGAAGAAATAGTGCTTACTCTGATAGTTCCATTACATAAAGATCCAGAATATATAAAGATCGAGAAAGGAGTACGGCAAGGCGATATAGTTTCAATCTGAAGTATTTACAGCTTGCTTGATAGAGATTTAGGTTGAATTGGAAGAGACAACAGTCCGAATCTTCATGTCGCTTGAAATTGTTCCTTTCTCCTTGCCTTGTTCCTGGAATACCCTTTGTTTTTCAGGGTTCATGTCGATAAAGAGCATCTTGAGGGGAAAAATTCCATCGATTAGTACGTTACGATGATGATTTCATATTGTCTATAAAGTCTTAGATGATTAAGATATTCGCCATTAACCCTCAAACCTTTTTCTTCGCAACTCAATTTTTGTCATAAAGATTTTATACAATCTTTACGATCTGTTCATTTGCACCATGCATCCGTAGCGAATTTAGTATTGCTATTTGTTCCAACGTCTCAAAGTCCTTCTTGTAAACTACAAAAGCAAAATAAGAAAAAGAGGTATTTTGTATTTTGTCTTTTTCTCGATTAGTTAATTCATCGTTTGCAAATGGTCTGGAGTCGAATATCCGCTTCTAAACCCTGCCTGTTCTTTAGCTTGTTCCCATTTAAAACGTTACTTATTCTATTTGAAAGGATCTCTTGGAAAATACTTTGTACAACAGAAACAGCGGTGTGTTTCTATTGAGGGATCGTTCTGGCTGACGCCAGGCGATTTGATCCAGTTAAAAGATATCTAAAAGAATTTTGCGAAGTGCAATCTAGCAAAATATAATTTGGGAATGTGGAAGCTGTCAGAACGTGATTTTGCGAAATGACATTTAGCAAAATGAAATTTGGCGAATGTGATTTGGTAAAATTGAATTTGGCGAATGTGATTGGCAATTCTAAATTTGCCGAAATGTGATTTGGCAAAATTAAATTTGGCGAAATGTGATATATACCCAAATCTCTTCTGTATATATATATTTATATATATATATGTATATATATATATATATATATATATATGTGTGTGTGTGTATATATTTATATACATTTTAACAACCACAATGGACTTTAATTCTAAGCCATCAACATCGGGAGACCGAATGGAGGTCGACTAATCACTGGGACCCATTCAGTGTTTTACATACATACATACATACATACATATATATATATATATATATATATATATATATATATATATATATATATGTATATATGTGTGTGTGTGTGTGTGTGTGTGTGCGCGTGTGTGTATGTGTGTGTTTGCATGTGTGAATGGGTGTGATTCACCATGGTTTGGATCACGTGTTGGACTCATATAGACAATTCCCTCGCCAAAGAGAGCTCAGAGCTCATATATGACCGATCTATGGGTAATGATGTGACCTGACACGCACGCCCACGAGAATTGGAGTAACAACCCGCAGCGCAGCGTTACTGAAATTATTTCAGCCCTAGGCGGGATTCGAACCCGGACCTCCGTAGTGGCAGCCGGGAACTCTAACAACTGCACCACGAGTGTGTGTGTGTGTAGGTATGTATGTCTGTGCATATGAGTCTTTGGAGGTCCTATAGGTAGTAGCCCTCGAGTCGCTGCACAGAGAAGCTAGACCGCCTGGACTCCAGGTCACCTGGAACAAGACCAAGTTCCAGGCGTCTGGGGGACTTTCTGCACGACACAGTTCAGTCTGTCCGTGCATGAGGTGAGGGCACTGAGGTCTTGGGAAGATTCACACACTTTGGTAGTGTGGTGCATAACAGCGGTGGGCCATGTCAGGAAGTCCTTCGAAGGATTGGCATTGCCCATGGTGTTAAGGACTCGTTCAGCCAGAGTGTTTATGGCGGTGTCGATATCAAAGAAGGACTAGATCCGAATCTTCATGTCGCTTGTGCTCCTTGTCATCCTTTTTTTCGTGGCCTTGTTCTCGAAATCCCTTTGGTTTTCATTATTCACGTCGATAAAGGACATTGTTTGAGAGAAAAAAAAATCCATCGTTTAGTGCGTCACGATAAAGATTCGACATATTGTCTATAAAGTCGCCAAAGTTCAAAGGTTCCAAAAGAGATATATGACAGTTTTCAAGAATAGAAAATAACGAGAAAAATAAAACATCCAAACTTATTATGTATTTATCTATTTTTTTCGATAATCGCATTTACAAAAGATCTTGAAAGTGAGAGAGTAAAGGAAAAAATAAAACAACCAACAAATATAAGTTTATTCAGGGCTTTTTTACAAAACTGTCGGTCCGTCGGCTCTCGCCAAGTCCTCGAGGGTCACATCAGTCGCTCTCTTCTCTTCTGGCGAAGAAGGACCACGAGGACCTCCGTGACTTCAACCACCACGGCGCGTGTGGTCATCAGCCTTTGTCAGGCCTCCAACTACGTCGCCGGTGGGAATCAAGGAATTCCCCGCTTGATGTGGTCCTTCTGTTGGAGTTTTCTTGAGCAAGAAGAGAGACATTGATGTGTCCCTCGATGTTCATTCCTAATTAAGGTCCCTCGAAGTCCTCCAGTGGCCGATTCTTGTCCCTCGACGTCGCACTTGTTCCTGAGTGTCTTCTGGCGTGTCAGCAGTCCAGGTCTTCGGCCGGAGACGTGTGGGTCTTGCGTCGTCTTGAGCACGTACTCCGACGAAGTGTGAGGAGGAAGGCGAGCGCGGTCGTCCCTTGACGACCAAGAGGAGGACCATCCCAGATGAAGGATCTTCGGGGCTCTTTGTCCTATCGCCTAAACTAAAAGTTCTTGACCCTTTTGACCTTCAGGTTCCTCTTAGTACTTGACTCTTGACCCCACATTCCTCTCATTAGCGAACCCTTAGGTCCACTCATTTTTCATATATTTTTTTACGAGAGTTGGGCGTAATACATCGAGTCCCATTTATACAAGGTCACTCTTCCATCCATTCATACATCTAACCACCCTTCATCGAAGTATTCATTTATGTATATATGTGTGTATATGTATATATATATATATATATATATATATATATATATATATATATATATGATAAGAGAAAAAACAAATGTATGGCAAGAGTGGTATAGGTAAAGTCCAGGAAGGAACAGAAGTACTTTATTCTCTAACGTTTCGACAGAGTCTTCTTCAGAGAGATAATGATACAGGCAAATTGAAATACATTGTCTATATACTAAGCGGGTCATCTTACAGGTCGCCTTGGGATAGAGTTTGCCGTTTGTGCCCCCTCGATGATTAATCTTGCTGTTGCGTGTGCTAAATTTACAAACCCTTCTCTATGAAAATCTCTGAAGGCAAGCCCTAAATGCTTTAGGCGAAATTGTATCGCCTTGCCATAGTCCTTTCTGATCTTTATTTTTTTCAGTACCTCTATGTATAGTCGAATTACAGCGGCAACTTTCGCATAAAGAATTTCTAGAACCTTTACAATGTGTTTGTTTGTACTCTGGATGCGTAGCGAGTTTAGTATTGCTATTTGTTCTAACGAGTAAAAGGCCTTCTTGTAACCTACACAACCCTAAAAAAAAGAGGTATTTTGTATTCTGTCGTTTTGTCGATTAGTTAATTCATCGCCTGCAAATGGTCTGTTCTCTTCCTTGTTTCCATCTAAAAGGTTACTTATTCTATTTGAAAGGATCTTGGAGAATACTTTGTATACATTTAATAACAATCCAATCGATCGGTAGTTACTAAGGTCTTTCTGGTCTCCTTTTTGTGAAGTGAAATTACTATAGAATTGCACAATGATTCAGGGACGCTTTCTTCACGTAAACACTTTGTTGTTCAATTGAGTCAATTTACAATGAACTTCTTCCCCTGCATCTTTCAGATGATCTATCGATATACCATCTTCCAAAGGTGCTTTTCCTCCTTCCTTACTTTTCAGAGGAAACGCTATTTCTTCCTTTGTAGCTTCTGGTACACTAGTAATGTCTACGGATGAATTTATTGACTCAACTACGGTCTTTGATGAATAAAGCTTTTGGTAAAATTTCTCTGTTATTTTTAACATGCTGTCTGCATTTAATGATCACTCCATTTCTATATTTCAAAGATATCATTTGCTGCCTCCCTAAAGCTAATCTACGCTTGGGTCCTTCTCTTACCTTTCAGAATAGTTTCCTTGGTATCATTTATGTTTCTCTTTCTTTTTTCTGATCTCTTCTTTTTGTTGATAAGTTTATTTGGTTTTACTCTCTCTATTTCGTCTCTCCTGCTTTTAATTGCATAGTCCTTCTTCTTTTAATGAGGTCATTTGTAGCCATGGAGTATCTGTTTTCTTTGATAATTTCTGTGCCGATTCCCTAATGATATTCTCTAAATTCAAATTCATACCTTCGATCATACAGATTTGAATCTGTTTTTAATCTTTAACCGAAATTCCTTCTTATCCTTGACAAAACTTAATTTCTTTTTCAAAACTAGTTTATTCTTTTCGGCTCTGAAGTTGAATTTTGCTGTTTTGCTGTAAAGCCTACCATTCTGTGGTCACTGCCTATATTTACTTCATTTATGACAGTAACATTGCTAACGCTCTTGCTCTCACATCTCCTAATATGAAGTCTATTTCGTTCTTTGTTGTTTCGTTTGGACTTCTCCAGGTCCATTTACGACCTACTCGCTTTTGGAAGGAAGTCTCTACAATTCCCATGTTACTGTTCTCAGAAAAAATTACCAACATCTCGCCTGTCATTTCTCTCGCCTGTTCCAAACTTCCCAAAGCACAACTCATTTCTCATTTTGTTCCTCATTTTAGAATTAAAGTCGCCTATCACTAACACGTACTTACCTTTTCCTTGATCTATCACCTGACATAAATCACTACAGAAGTACTGAATTTCATCGTCTGAACTCTGTGTGGTTGATGCATAAACCTGAATTATTTTTAGAGTGTACCTTTTACTCAGCCTTATCACAATCCAAACTACCCTATCTGATAAACTACTAAACTTCACTACATTACCAGCAACCTTTCGGTTGATCAAGAATTCTACTCCACTAGATCTTTCCTTTTCCTTACCTCTATAGCAGCACAGGTGGTGACCACCTTGCAATTGTAACAGCTTTTCTTCCACTCTTCGGACTTCACTCATTCCCACGATGTCCCACTTCATGCTGTCTGGATCTTTCATTAAACTCTTCAACCTGTGGTCTTCTGAGAGGGTTCTCTAGATGCAAGTATAGACACACATACCCACACCCACGGCTGAGATAATTTCAGTATCGCTGCGCTGCGAGTCGTTACTGCAACTCTTGTGGGCGTGGAGTTGGGTGTGTGTGTGTGAATGTAAGATCACAGCATTACCCGTAGATCGTTCATATATGAGCTCTGAGCTCTTCTATTAGGGAAATAGCTATCGTGATCCAAGACCTTGGTGAATCACACAAATACACGCAAGCACACACTCATGAACACGCACACACACACACATACACACATGCACACGCGCACACACACATACACCACACACACACACACACACACACACACACACACACACACACACACACACACACACACACACACACACACACACACACACACACACACACACACACACACACACACACACACACACACACACACACACACACACACACACACACACACACACACACACACACACACACACACACACGCACGCACACACATGCACACATACACACAAATGCGCGCACAAACACACACACATACACACGCACACACACATACACACACACACACACACACACACACACACACACACACACACACACACACACACATATATATATATATATATATATATATATATATATATATATATATATATATATATATATAAGATATTAGGATATCTGTTACATTTCGCCAAATTAATTTTGCCAAACTACATTTCGCCAAATTTCCTTTTTGCCAAAAGTCATTTAGCAATATCACATTTCGCCAAAACTAAAATTGCCAAATCACGTTTGCCAAATGTCATTTCGCAAAATCACGTTTTGATATTTTCCACATTGCCAAATTATATCTTGCCAGATTGCACTTCGCCAAATTCTTTTAGATATCTTTTAACTGAGTCAAATCGCCTGGCGTCAGCCAGAACGAACCCTCAATAGACAGAAACCCACCTAAATTTCTCTTGTACAAAGTATTTTCCAAAAGATTCTTTCAAATAGAATAAGTAACGTTTTAGATGGAAACAAGGTAGAGAACAGGTAGGCTTTCGAAGCGGATATTCGACTCCAGACCATTTGCAATCGATGAATCAACTAATCGAGAAATTAACAGAGTACACTATACCTCTTTGTTTAGCTTTTGTAGATTACCAGAAAGCCTTTGACTCGTTAGAACTAATAGCAATACTAAACTCGCTACGCAAGCATGGTGTAAACGAACAGATCGAAAGTATTCTAGAAAACATTTATGAGAACGGTACCACTGCAGTATAGTTCGACTACATAACGATGCAGAAAATATAAAGATCGAGAAAGGAGTACGGCAAGGCGATACAATTACATCCGAACTATTTACAGCTTCTTGAAAGAGAATTTCAGAAAGTTGAGTTGGAAGAGAATACGATCCGAATCTTCTTGTCGCTTGTGCTCCTTGTTTTCATTTTTTTTTTCTAGCCATGTTCCGGAAAACCCTTTGGTTTTCAGGATTCACGTCAATAGAGGACATATTTTGAGAGAAAAAAAAATCCATAGGTTAGTGCGTCACGATAAAGATTCGACATACTGTCTATAGCAGCGTTTCTCGACCAGGGTTCCCCGGAACCCTAAGGTTCCGCAAAAGGTCCCTAAGGGTTCCGCGAGAACAAGTGAGATAGGCAAA